>NW_027476328.1:212500-235000 GCF_051020955.1 Megalopta genalis | reverse complement strand
GTCAGTCGCGTTTCCGTGCCCAACCGAGCACAGGCCGGAATGCCGCTGATGTTGGCTCTATTTTCCAAAGCAACACGCCGCTGGCACTTTGTGTTTTTCGAGGTTACGGAAAGCAATACGCCGCTGGTACGAAACAATACGCCGCTGGAAAAAAAAGCAATACGCCGCTGGTACGAACCAATACGCCGCTGGAAAAAAAGCAATACGCCGCTGGAAAAAAAGCAATACGCCGCTGGTACGAACCAATACGCCGCTGGAAAAAAAAGCAATACGCCGCTGGTACGAAGCAATACGCCGCTGGTAAAAAAGCAATACGCCGCTGGTACGAAGCAATACGCCGCTGGTACTTTGTAATAAGAATTACATTACAAGATAGAAAGCACTACGCCGCTGGACATAAAATCTCCATTATCCGAACGAAAGTAACACGCCGCTGGTACTTTATTTTATTATAATAATTTAATTATAAGACAGAAACCGCTGGTACTTGGTTGTAAAATCTCCATTATCCGAACGAAAGCAATACGCCGTTGGTACTTGGTTATAAAATTTTCATTACAAGACAGAAAGCAATATGCCGCTGGTTATATTAATGTAATCTTATGGAAAGCATTACGCCGCTGGAACTTTGACCATTGCAATAATCGATCGGAAGCTATACACAGCAAGGAATACGAATATTATACCAAGAGATCGAAAACAATACGCTGTTCGGACGTTTTGACTAGCCGTCGCACAGTGCAGACGCGTCGACCCGTCGCTCCGCATTTCGAGCGCAATTTCAGTGGTTTTTCAGTTCAGAAAATTACAGAGAGTGTTTGGTTGTGTTGCAGGAGTCAAACTGAATGATTTGATGCATAAAGTTTAATTAAACTCCCATTAGTTTGCCGGGAAACATCGATTCTTCCGATCTAGAAAGAGACAGAGATAGACGATCCGCGTTATGTTAAATATTTCAAGGTTCCCGATTCCACAAAATTATAAAAAGTATACGGCTGTGTAGCAGGGATCAAAACGAGTAATTTCGTGTATAAAGTTTAATTAATATCCCATTAGTTTGCCGGGAAACATCGATTATTCCGATCTAGAAAGAGACAGAGACAGTCGATCCGCGTTATGTTAAATATTTCAAGGTTACCGATTCCACAAAATTATAAAAAGTATACGGCTGTGTAGCGGGGATCAAAACGAGTAATTTCGTGTATAAAGTTTAATTAATCTCCCAATAGTTTGCCGGGAAACATCGATTATTCCGATCTAGAAAGAGACAGAGACAGTCGATCCGCGTTATGTTAAATATTTCAAGGTTCCCGATTCCACAAAATTATAAAAAGTATACGGCTGTGTAGCGGGGATCAAAACGAGTAATTTCGTGTATAAAGTTTAATTAATCTCCCAATAGTTTGCCGGGAAACATCGATTATTCCGATCTAGAAAGAGACAGAGACAGTCGATCCGCGTTATGTTAAATATTTCAAGGTTCCCGATTCCACAAAATTATAAAAAGTATACGGCTGTGTAGCGGGGATCAAAACGAGTAATTTCATGTATAAAGTTTAATTAAACTCCCAATAGTTTGCCGGGAAACATCGATTATTCCGATCTAGAAAGAGACAGAGACAGTCGATCCGCGTTATGTTAAATATTTCAAGGTTACCGATTCCACAAAATTATAAAAAGTATACGGCTGTGTAGCGGGGATCAAAACGAGTAATTTCGTGTATAAAGTTTAATTAATCTCCCAATAGTTTGCCGGGAAACATCGATTATTCCGATCTAGAAAGAGACAGAGACAGTCGATCCGCGTTATGTTAAATATTTCAAGGTTCCCGATTCCACAAAATTATAAAAAGTATACGGCTGTGTAGCGGGGATCAAAACGAGTAATTTCGTGTATAAAGTTTAATTAATCTCCCAATAGTTTGCCGGGAAACATCGATTATTCCGATCTAGAAAGAGACAGAGACAGTCGATCCGCGTTATGTTAAATATTTCAAGGTTCCCGATTCCACAAAATTATAAAAAGTATACGGCTGTGTAGCGGGGATCAAAACGAGTAATTTCATGTATAAAGTTTAATTAAACTCCCAATAGTTTGCCGGGAAACATCGATTATTCCGATCTAGAAAGAGACAGAGACAGTCGATCCGCGTTATGTTAAATATTTCAAGGTTACCGATTCCACAAAATTATAAAAAGTATACGGCTGTGTAGCGGGGATCAAAACGAGTAATTTCGTGTATAAAGTTTAATTAAACTCCCAATAGTTTGCCGGGAAACATCGATTATTCCGATCTAGAAAGAGACAGAGACAGTCGATCCGCGTTATGTTAAATATTTCAAGGTTCCCGATTCCACAAAATTATAAAAAGTATACGGCTGTGTAGCGGGGATCAAAACGAGTAATTTCGTGTATAAAGTTTAATTAATCTCCCAATAGTTTGCCGGGAAACATCGATTATTCCGATCTAGAAAGAGACAGAGACAGTCGATCCGCGTTATGTTAAATATTTCAAGGTTCCCGATTCCACAAAATTATAAAAAGTATACGGCTGTGTAGCGGGGATCAAAACGAGTAATTTCATGTATAAAGTTTAATTAAACTCCCAATAGTTTGCCGGGAAACATCGATTATTCCGATCTAGAAAGAGACAGAGACAGTCGATCCGCGTTATGTTAAATATTTCAAGGTTACCGATTCCACAAAATTATAAAAAGTATACGGCTGTGTAGCGGGGATCAAAACGAGTAATTTCGTGTATAAAGTATAATTAATATCCCATTAGTTTGCCGGGAAACATCGATTATTCCGATCTAGAAAGAGACAGAGACAGTCGATCCGCGTTATGTTAAATATTTCAAGGTTCCCGATTCCACAAAATTATAAAAAGTATACGGCTGTGTAGCGGGGATCAAAACGAGTAATTTCGTGTATAAAGTTTAATTAATCTCCCAATAGTTTGCCGGGAAACATCGATTATTCCGATCTAGAAAGAGACAGAGACAGTCGATCCGCGTTATGTTAAATATTTCAAGGTTCCCGATTCCACAAAATTATAAAAAGTATACGGCTGTGTAGCGGGGATCAAAACGAGTAATTTCATGTATAAAGTTTAATTAAACTCCCAATAGTTTGCCGGGAAACATCGATTATTCCGATCTAGAAAGAGACAGAGACAGTCGATCCGCGTTATGTTAAATATTTCAAGGTTACCGATTCCACAAAATTATAAAAAGTATACGGCTGTGTAGCGGGGATCAAAACGAGTAATTTCGTGTATAAAGTATAATTAATATCCCATTAGTTTGCCGGGAAACATCGATTATTCCGATCTAGAAAGAGACAGAGACAGTCGATCCGCGTTATGTTAAATATTTCAAGGTTCCCGATTCCACAAAATTATAAAAAGTATACGGCTGTGTAGCGGGGATCAAAACGAGTAATTTCGTGTATAAAGTTTAATTAATATCCCATTACATTGCCGGGAAACATCAATACTTCGATCGCGCGAGAGAGACAGAGAAACGAACAGTCTTTTTTTCGATTTACGGCTAAAATAAATTTTTCTCATTTTATTCAATAACATATTCTTGCTTAGATAACTTTTTTACATAGGGATTAAGCATTTAGAACGATATAATGTTTAAAATAAGGGCACTTTACTCTTGACATTTTACGGTTTTTTCAATTTTCTGAAAAATCCTACCATTAGATTTTTTTAAAAATACGATATTCTTGCTTAACTAACGTTTCTACATAGGGATTAAGCATTTAGAACGAAATCTAATGTCAGAAAATGGCACTTTACTCTTGACATTTTTCGGTTTTTTCAATTTTCTGGAAAATCCTATCATTAGATTTTTTTAAAAATACGATGTTCTTGCTTAACTAACGTTTTTACATAGGGATTAAGCATTTAGAACGATATAATGTTTAAAATAAGGGCACTTTACTCTTGACATTTTACGGTTTTTTCAATTTTCTGAAAAATCCTACCATTAGATTTTTTTAAAAATACGATATTCTTGCTTAACTAACGTTTCTACATAGGGATTAAGCATTTAGAACGAAATCTAATGTCAGAAAATGGCACTTTACTCTTGACATTTTTCGGTTTTTTCAATTTTCTGGAAAATCCTATCATTAGATTTTTTTAAAAATACGATATTCTTGCTTAACTAACGTTTTTACATAGGGATTAAGCATTTAGAACGAAATCTAATGTAGGAAAATGGTACTTTACTCTTGACCGGTACGTTGGGACTTTGAAAATATTCGGGCGTTCCAATCGCTCGTCTGTTGCATCATGGCGCGTCTCGGCGCAATCGACCGATTCGCTCGACCCATTATTTTCGATTTACGGCTAAAATAAATTTTTCTCATTTTATTCAATAACATATTCTTGCTTAGATAACTTTTTTACATAGGGATTAAGCATTTAGAACGATATAATGTTTAAAATAAGGGCACTTTACTCTTGACATTTTACGGTTTTTTCAATTTTCTGAAAAATCCTATCATTAGATTTTTTTAAAAATACGATAATCTTGCATAACTAACGTTTCTACATAGGGATTAAGCATTTAGAACGAAATCTAATGTCAGAAAATGGCACTTTACTCTTGACATTTTTCGGTTTTTTCAATTTTCTGGAAAATCCTATCATTAGATTTTTTTAAAAATACGATATTCTTGCTTAACTAACGTTTTTACATAGGGATTAAGCATTTAGAACGAAATCTAATGTAGGAAAATGGTACTTTACTCTTGATCGGTACGTTGGGACTTAGAAAATATTCGGCCGTACGCGGCGCGTCTCGGCGCTTCGAACAGCTCCGGTGTCCCCATTATTTTCGATTTACGGCTAAAATAAATTCTTCTAATTTTTTTCAATTACATATTCTTGCTTAAATAACTTTTTTACATAGGGATTAAGCATTTAGAACGATACATTGCTTAAAATAATGGCACTTTACTCTTGACATTTTACGGTTTTTTCAATTTTCTGAAAAATCCTATCATTAGATTTTTTTAAAAATACGATATTCTTGCTTAACTAACGTTTCTACATAGGGATTAAGCATTTAGAACGAAATCTAATGTCAGAAAATGGCACTTTACTCTTGACATTTTTCGGTTTTTTCAATTTTCTGGAAAATCCTATCATTAGATTTTTTTAAAATACGATATTCTTGCTTAACTAACGTTTTTACATAGGGATTAAGCATTTAGAACGAAATCTAATGTAGGAAAATGGTACTTTACTCTTGACCGGTACGTTGGGACTTTGAAAATATTCGGGCGTTCCAATCGCTCGTCTGTTGCATCATAGCGCGTCTCGGCGCAATCGACCGATTCGCTCGACCCATTATTTTCGATTTACGGCTAAAATAAATTTTTCTCATTTTATTCAATAACATATTCTTGCTTAGATAACTTTTTTACATAGGGATTAAGCATTTAGAACGATATAATGTTTAAAATAAGGGCACTTTACTCTTGACATTTTACGGTTTTTTCAATTTTCTGAAAAATCCTATCATTAGATTTTTTTAAAAATACGATAATCTTGCATAACTAACGTTTCTACATAGGGATTAAGCATTTAGAACGAAATCTAATGTCAGAAAATGGCACTTTACTCTTGACATTTTTCGGTTTTTTCAATTTTCTGGAAAATCCTATCATTAGATTTTTTTAAAAATACGATATTCTTGCTTAACTAACGTTTTTACATAGGGATTAAGCATTTAGAACGAAATCTAATGTAGGAAAATGGTACTTTACTCTTGATCGGTACGTTGGGACTTTGAAAATATTCGGGCGTTCCAATCGCTCGTCTGTTGCATCATAGCGCGTCTCGGCGCAATCGACCGATTCGCTCGACCCATTATTTTCGATTTACGGCTAAAATAAATTTTTCTCATTTTATTCAATAACATATTCTTGCTTAGATAACTTTTTTACATAGGGATTAAGCATTTAGAACGATATAATGTTTAAAATAAGGGCACTTTACTCTTGACATTTTACGGTTTTTTCAATTTTATGAAAAATCCTATCATTAGATTTTTTTAAAAATACGATATTCTTGCTTAACTAACGTTTCTACATAGGGATTAAGCATTTAGAACGAAATCTAATGTCAGAAAATGGCACTTTACTCTTGACATTTTTCGGTTTTTTCAATTTTCTGGAAAATCCTATCATTAGATTTTTTTTAAAATACGATATTCTTGCTTAACTAACGTTTTTACATAGGGATTAAGCATTTAGAACGAAATCTAATGTAGGAAAATGGTACTTTACTCTTGATCGGTACGTTGGGACTTTGAAAATATTCGGGCGTTCCAATCGCTCGTCTGTTGCATCATAGCGCGTCTCGGCGCAATCGACCGATTCGCTCGACCCATTATTTTCGATTTACGGCTAAAATAAATTTTTCTCATTTTATTCAATAACATATTCTTGCTTAGATAACTTTTTTACATAGGGATTAAGCATTTAGAACGATACATTGTTTAAAATAATGGCACTTTACTCTTGACATTTTACGGTTTTTTCAATTTTCTGAAAAATCCTATCATTAGATTTTTTTAAAAATACGATAATCTTGCATAACTAACGTTTCTACATAGGGATTAAGCATTTAGAACGAAATCTAATGTCAGAAAATGGCACTTTACTCTTGACATTTTTCGGTTTTTTCAATTTTCTGGAAAATCCTATCATTAGATTTTTTTAAAAATACGATATTCTTGCTTAACTAACGTTTTTACATAGGGATTAAGCATTTAGAACGAAATCTAATGTAGGAAAATGGTACTTTACTCTTGATCGGTACGTTGGGACTTAGAAAATATTCGGCCGTACGCGGCGCGTCTCGGCGCTTCGAACAGCTCCGGTGTCCCCATTATTTTCGATTTACGGCTAAAATAAATTCTTCTAATTTTTTTCAATTACATATTCTTGCTTAAATAACTTTTTTACATAGGGATTAAGCATTTAGAACGATACATTGCTTAAAATAATGGCACTTTACTCTTGACATTTTACGGTTTTTTCAATTTTCTGAAAAATCCTATCATTAGATTTTTTTAAAAATACGATATTCTTGCTTAACTAACGTTTCTACATAGGGATTAAGCATTTAGAACGAAATCTAATGTCAGAAAATGGCACTTTACTCTTGACATTTTTCGGTTTTTTCAATTTTCTGGAAAATCCTATCATTAGATTTTTTTTAAAATACGATATTCTTGCTTAACTAACGTTTTTACATAGGGATTAAGCATTTAGAACGAAATCTAATGTAGGAAAATGGTACTTTACTCTTGACCGGTACGTTGGGACTTTGAAAATATTCGGGCGTTCCAATCGCTCGTCTGTTGCATCATAGCGCGTCTCGGCGCAATCGACCGATTCGCTCGACCCATTATTTTCGATTTACGGCTAAAATAAATTTTTCTCATTTTATTCAATAACATATTCTTGCTTAGATAACTTTTTTACATAGGGATTAAGCATTTAGAACGATATAATGTTTAAAATAAGGGCACTTTACTCTTGACATTTTACGGTTTTTTCAATTTTCTGAAAAATCCTATCATTAGATTTTTTTAAAAATACGATAATCTTGCATAACTAACGTTTCTACATAGGGATTAAGCATTTAGAACGAAATCTAATGTCAGAAAAGGGCACTTTACTCTTGACATTTTTCGGTTTTTTCAATTTTCTGGAAAATCCTATCATTAGATTTTTTTAAAAATACGATATTCTTGCTTAACTAACGTTTTTACATAGGGATTAAGCATTTAGAACGAAATCTAATGTAGGAAAATGGTACTTTACTCTTGATCGGTACGTTGGGACTTTGAAAATATTCGGGCGTTCCAATCGCTCGTCTGTTGCATCATAGCGCGTCTCGGCGCAATCGACCGATTCGCTCGACCCATTATTTTCGATTTACGGCTAAAATAAATTTTTCTCATTTTATTCAATAACATATTCTTGCTTAGATAACTTTTTTACATAGGGATTAAGCATTTAGAACGATATAATGTTTAAAATAAGGGCACTTTACTCTTGACATTTTACGGTTTTTTCAATTTTCTGAAAAATCCTATCATTAGATTTTTTTAAAAATACGATAATCTTGCATAACTAACGTTTCTACATAGGGATTAAGCATTTAGAACGAAATCTAATGTCAGAAAATGGCACTTTACTCTTGACATTTTTCGGTTTTTTCAATTTTCTGGAAAATCCTATCATTAGATTTTTTTTAAAATACGATATTCTTGCTTAACTAACGTTTTTACATAGGGATTAAGCATTTAGAACGAAATCTAATGTAGGAAAATGGTACTTTACTCTTGACCGGTACGTTGGGACTTTGAAAATATTCGGGCGTTCCAATCGCTCGTCTGTTGCATCATAGCGCGTCTCGGCGCAATCGACCGATTCGCTCGACCCATTATTTTCGATTTACGGCTAAAATAAATTTTTCTCATTTTATTCAATAACATATTCTTGCTTAGATAACTTTTTTACATAGGGATTAAGCATTTAGAACGATATAATGTTTAAAATAAGGGCACTTTACTCTTGACATTTTACGGTTTTTTCAATTTTCTGAAAAATCCTATCATTAGATTTTTTTAAAAATACGATAATCTTGCTTAACTAACGTTTCTACATAGGGATTAAGCATTTAGAACGAAATCTAATGTCAGAAAATGGCACTTTACTCTTGACATTTTTCGGTTTTTTCAATTTTCTGGAAAATCCTATCATTAGATTTTTTTAAAAATACGATATTCTTGCTTAACTAACGTTTTTACATAGGGATTAAGCATTTAGAACGAAATCTAATGTAGGAAAATGGTACTTTACTCTTGACCGGTACGTTGGGACTTTGAAAATATTCGGGCGTTCCAAACGCTCGTCTGTTGCATCATAGCGCGTCTCGGCGCAATCGACCGATTCGCTCGACCCATTATTTTCGATTTACGGCTAAAATAAATTTTTCTCATTTTATTCAATAACATATTCTTGCTTAGATAACTTTTTTACATAGGGATTAAGCATTTAGAACGATATAATGTTTAAAATAAGGGCACTTTACTCTTGACATTTTACGGTTTTTTCAATTTTCTGAAAAATCCTATCATTAGATTTTTTTAAAAATACGATAATCTTGCATAACTAACGTTTCTACATAGGGATTAAGCATTTAGAACGAAATCTAATGTCAGAAAATGGCACTTTACTCTTGACATTTTTCGGTTTTTTCAATTTTCTGGAAAATCCTATCATTAGATTTTTTTAAAAATACGATATTCTTGCTTAACTAACGTTTTTACATAGGGATTAAGCATTTAGAACGAAATCTAATGTAGGAAAATGGTACTTTACTCTTGATCGGTACGTTGGGACTTTGAAAATATTCGGGCGTTCCAATCGCTCGTCTGTTGCATCATAGCGCGTCTCGGCGCAATCGACCGATTCGCTCGACCCATTATTTTCGATTTACGGCTAAAATAAATTTTTCTCATTTTATTCAATAACATATTCTTGCTTAGATAACTTTTTTACATAGGGATTAAGCATTTAGAACGATATAATGTTTAAAATAAGGGCACTTTACTCTTGACATTTTACGGTTTTTTCAATTTTCTGAAAAATCCTACCATTAGATTTTTTTAAAAATACGATATTCTTGCTTAACTAACGTTTCTACATAGGGATTAAGCATTTAGAACGAAATCTAATGTCAGAAAATGGCACTTTACTCTTGACATTTTTCGGTTTTTTCAATTTTCTGGAAAATCCTATCATTAGATTTTTTTAAAAATACGATATTCTTGCTTAACTAACGTTTTTACATAGGGATTAAGCATTTAGAACGAAATCTAATGTAGGAAAATGGTACTTTACTCTTGACCGGTACGTTGGGACTTTGAAAATATTCGGGCGTTCCAATCGCTCGTCTGTTGCATCATAGCGCGTCTCGGCGCAATCGACCGATTCGCTCGACCCATTATTTTCGATTTACGGCTAAAATAAATTTTTCTCATTTTATTCAATAACATATTCTTGCTTAGATAACTTTTTTACATAGGGATTAAGCATTTAGAACGATATAATGTTTAAAATAAGGGCACTTTACTCTTGACATTTTACGGTTTTTTCAATTTTCTGAAAAATCCTATCATTAGATTTTTTTAAAAATACGATAATCTTGCATAACTAACGTTTCTACATAGGGATTAAGCATTTAGAACGAAATCTAATGTCAGAAAATGGCACTTTACTCTTGACATTTTTCGGTTTTTTCAATTTTCTGGAAAATCCTATCATTAGATTTTTTTTAAAATACGATATTCTTGCTTAACTAACGTTTTTACATAGGGATTAAGCATTTAGAACGAAATCTAATGTAGGAAAATGGTACTTTACTCTTGACCGGTACGTTGGGACTTTGAAAATATTCGGGCGTTCCAATCGCTCGTCTGTTGCATCATAGCGCGTCTCGGCGCAATCGACCGATTCGCTCGACCCATTATTTTCGATTTACGGCTAAAATAAATTTTTCTCATTTTATTCAATAACATATTCTTGCTTAGATAACTTTTTTACATAGGGATTAAGCATTTAGAACGATATAATGTTTAAAATAAGGGCACTTTACTCTTGACATTTTACGGTTTTTTCAATTTTCTGAAAAATCCTATCATTAGATTTTTTTAAAAATACGATAATCTTGCATAACTAACGTTTCTACATAGGGATTAAGCATTTAGAACGAAATCTAATGTCAGAAAATGGCACTTTACTCTTGACATTTTTCGGTTTTTTCAATTTTCTGGAAAATCCTATCATTAGATTTTTTTAAAAATACGATATTCTTGCTTAACTAACGTTTTTACATAGGGATTAAGCATTTAGAACGAAATCTAATGTAGGAAAATGGTACTTTACTCTTGACCGGTACGTTGGGACTTTGAAAATATTCGGGCGTTCCAATCGCTCGTCTGTTGCATCATAGCGCGTCTCGGCGCAATCGACCGATTCGCTCGACCCATTATTTTCGATTTACGGCTAAAATAAATTTTTCTCATTTTATTCAATAACATATTCTTGCTTAGATAACTTTTTTACATAGGGATTAAGCATTTAGAACGATATAATGTTTAAAATAAGGGCACTTTACTCTTGACATTTTACGGTTTTTTCAATTTTCTGAAAAATCCTATCATTAGATTTTTTTAAAAATACGATAATCTTGCTTAACTAACGTTTCTACATAGGGATTAAGCATTTAGAACGAAATCTAATGTCAGAAAATGGCACTTTACTCTTGACATTTTTCGGTTTTTTCAATTTTCTGGAAAATCCTATCATTAGATTTTTTTTAAAATACGATATTCTTGCTTAACTAACGTTTTTACATAGGGATTAAGCATTTAGAACGAAATCTAATGTAGGAAAATGGTACTTTACTCTTGACCGGTACGTTGGGACTTTGAAAATATTCGGGCGTTCCAATCGCTCGTCTGTTGCATCATAGCGCGTCTCGGCGCAATCGACCGATTCGCTCGACCCATTATTTTCGATTTACGGCTAAAATAAATTTTTCTCATTTTATTCAATAACATATTCTTGCTTAGATAACTTTTTTACATAGGGATTAAGCATTTAGAACGATATAATGTTTAAAATAAGGGCACTTTACTCTTGACATTTTACGGTTTTTTCAATTTTCTGAAAAATCCTATCATTAGATTTTTTTAAAAATACGATAATCTTGCATAACTAACGTTTCTACATAGGGATTAAGCATTTAGAACGAAATCTAATGTCAGAAAATGGCACTTTACTCTTGACATTTTTCGGTTTTTTCAATTTTCTGGAAAATCCTATCATTAGATTTTTTTAAAAATACGATATTCTTGCTTAACTAACGTTTTTACATAGGGATTAAGCATTTAGAACGAAATCTAATGTAGGAAAATGGTACTTTACTCTTGACCGGTACGTTGGGACTTTGAAAATATTCGGGCGTTCCAATCGCTCGTCTGTTGCATCATAGCGCGTCTCGGCGCAATCGACCGATTCGCTCGACCCATTATTTTCGATTTACGGCTAAAATAAATTTTTCTCATTTTATTCAATAACATATTCTTGCTTAGATAACTTTTTTACATAGGGATTAAGCATTTAGAACGATATAATGTTTAAAATAAGGGCACTTTACTCTTGACATTTTACGGTTTTTTCAATTTTCTGAAAAATCCTATCATTAGATTTTTTTAAAAATACGATAATCTTGCTTAACTAACGTTTCTACATAGGGATTAAGCATTTAGAACGAAATCTAATGTCAGAAAATGGCACTTTACTCTTGACATTTTTCGGTTTTTTCAATTTTCTGGAAAATCCTATCATTAGATTTTTTTTAAAATACGATATTCTTGCTTAACTAACGTTTTTACATAGGGATTAAGCATTTAGAACGAAATCTAATGTAGGAAAATGGTACTTTACTCTTGACCGGTACGTTGGGACTTTGAAAATATTCGGGCGTTCCAATCGCTCGTCTGTTGCATCATAGCGCGTCTCGGCGCAATCGACCGATTCGCTCGACCCATTATTTTCGATTTACGGCTAAAATAAATTTTTCTCATTTTATTCAATAACATATTCTTGCTTAGATAACTTTTTTACATAGGGATTAAGCATTTAGAACGATATAATGTTTAAAATAAGGGCACTTTACTCTTGACATTTTACGGTTTTTTCAATTTTCTGAAAAATCCTATCATTAGATTTTTTTAAAAATACGATAATCTTGCTTAACTAACGTTTCTACATAGGGATTAAGCATTTAGAACGAAATCTAATGTCAGAAAATGGCACTTTACTCTTGACATTTTTCGGTTTTTTCAATTTTCTGGAAAATCCTATCATTAGATTTTTTTTAAAATACGATATTCTTGCTTAACTAACGTTTTTACATAGGGATTAAGCATTTAGAACGAAATCTAATGTAGGAAAATGGTACTTTACTCTTGACCGGTACGTTGGGACTTTGAAAATATTCGGGCGTTCCAATCGCTCGTCTGTTGCATCATAGCGCGTCTCGGCGCAATCGACCGATTCGCTCGACCCATTATTTTCGATTTACGGCTAAAATAAATTTTTCTCATTTTATTCAATAACATATTCTTGCTTAGATAACTTTTTTACATAGGGATTAAGCATTTAGAACGATATAATGTTTAAAATAAGGGCACTTTACTCTTGACATTTTACGGTTTTTTCAATTTTCTGAAAAATCCTATCATTAGATTTTTTTAAAAATACGATAATCTTGCATAACTAACGTTTCTACATAGGGATTAAGCATTTAGAACGAAATCTAATGTCAGAAAAGGGCACTTTACTCTTGACATTTTTCGGTTTTTTCAATTTTCTGGAAAATCCTATCATTAGATTTTTTTAAAAATACGATATTCTTGCTTAACTAACGTTTTTACATAGGGATTAAGCATTTAGAACGAAATCTAATGTAGGAAAATGGTACTTTACTCTTGATCGGTACGTTGGGACTTTGAAAATATTCGGGCGTTCCAATCGCTCGTCTGTTGCATCATAGCGCGTCTCGGCGCAATCGACCGATTCGCTCGACCCATTATTTTCGATTTACGGCTAAAATAAATTTTTCTCATTTTATTCAATAACATATTCTTGCTTAGATAACTTTTTTACATAGGGATTAAGCATTTAGAACGATATAATGTTTAAAATAAGGGCACTTTACTCTTGACATTTTACGGTTTTTTCAATTTTCTGAAAAATCCTATCATTAGATTTTTTTAAAAATACGATAATCTTGCATAACTAACGTTTCTACATAGGGATTAAGCATTTAGAACGAAATCTAATGTCAGAAAATGGCACTTTACTCTTGACATTTTTCGGTTTTTTCAATTTTCTGGAAAATCCTATCATTAGATTTTTTTAAAAATACGATATTCTTGCTTAACTAACGTTTTTACATAGGGATTAAGCATTTAGAACGAAATCTAATGTAGGAAAATGGTACTTTACTCTTGACCGGTACGTTGGGACTTTGAAAATATTCGGGCGTTCCAATCGCTCGTCTGTTGCATCATAGCGCGTCTCGGCGCAATCGACCGATTCGCTCGACCCATTATTTTCGATTTACGGCTAAAATAAATTTTTCTCATTTTATTCAATAACATATTCTTGCTTAGATAACTTTTTTACATAGGGATTAAGCATTTAGAACGATATAATGTTTAAAATAAGGGCACTTTACTCTTGACATTTTACGGTTTTTTCAATTTTCTGAAAAATCCTATCATTAGATTTTTTTAAAAATACGATAATCTTGCATAACTAACGTTTCTACATAGGGATTAAGCATTTAGAACGAAATCTAATGTCAGAAAATGGCACTTTACTCTTGACATTTTTCGGTTTTTTCAATTTTCTGGAAAATCCTATCATTAGATTTTTTTTAAAATACGATATTCTTGCTTAACTAACGTTTTTACATAGGGATTAAGCATTTAGAACGAAATCTAATGTAGGAAAATGGTACTTTACTCTTGACCGGTACGTTGGGACTTTGAAAATATTCGGGCGTTCCAATCGCTCGTCTGTTGCATCATAGCGCGTCTCGGCGCAATCGACCGATTCGCTCGACCCATTATTTTCGATTTACGGCTAAAATAAATTTTTCTCATTTTATTCAATAACATATTCTTGCTTAGATAACTTTTTTACATAGGGATTAAGCATTTAGAACGATATAATGTTTAAAATAAGGGCACTTTACTCTTGACATTTTACGGTTTTTTCAATTTTCTGAAAAATCCTATCATTAGATTTTTTTAAAAATACGATAATCTTGCTTAACTAACGTTTCTACATAGGGATTAAGCATTTAGAACGAAATCTAATGTCAGAAAATGGCACTTTACTCTTGACATTTTTCGGTTTTTTCAATTTTCTGGAAAATCCTATCATTAGATTTTTTTTAAAATACGATATTCTTGCTTAACTAACGTTTTTACATAGGGATTAAGCATTTAGAACGAAATCTAATGTAGGAAAATGGTACTTTACTCTTGACCGGTACGTTGGGACTTTGAAAATATTCGGGCGTTCCAATCGCTCGTCTGTTGCATCATAGCGCGTCTCGGCGCAATCGACCGATTCGCTCGACCCATTATTTTCGATTTACGGCTAAAATAAATTTTTCTCATTTTATTCAATAACATATTCTTGCTTAGATAACTTTTTTACATAGGGATTAAGCATTTAGAACGATATAATGTTTAAAATAAGGGCACTTTACTCTTGACATTTTACGGTTTTTTCAATTTTCTGAAAAATCCTATCATTAGATTTTTTTAAAAATACGATAATCTTGCATAACTAACGTTTCTACATAGGGATTAAGCATTTAGAACGAAATCTAATGTCAGAAAATGGCACTTTACTCTTGACATTTTTCGGTTTTTTCAATTTTCTGGAAAATCCTATCATTAGATTTTTTTTAAAATACGATATTCTTGCTTAACTAACGTTTTTACATAGGGATTAAGCATTTAGAACGAAATCTAATGTAGGAAAATGGTACTTTACTCTTGACCGGTACGTTGGGACTTTGAAAATATTCGGGCGTTCCAATCGCTCGTCTGTTGCATCATAGCGCGTCTCGGCGCAATCGACCGATTCGCTCGACCCATTATTTTCGATTTACGGCTAAAATAAATTTTTCTCATTTTATTCAATAACATATTCTTGCTTAGATAACTTTTTTACATAGGGATTAAGCATTTAGAACGATATAATGTTTAAAATAAGGGCACTTTACTCTTGACATTTTACGGTTTTTTCAATTTTCTGAAAAATCCTATCATTAGATTTTTTTAAAAATACGATAATCTTGCATAACTAACGTTTCTACATAGGGATTAAGCATTTAGAACGAAATCTAATGTCAGAAAAGGGCACTTTACTCTTGACATTTTTCGGTTTTTTCAATTTTCTGGAAAATCCTATCATTAGATTTTTTTAAAAATACGATATTCTTGCTTAACTAACGTTTTTACATAGGGATTAAGCATTTAGAACGAAATCTAATGTAGGAAAATGGTACTTTACTCTTGATCGGTACGTTGGGACTTTGAAAATATTCGGGCGTTCCAATCGCTCGTCTGTTGCATCATAGCGCGTCTCGGCGCAATCGACCGATTCGCTCGACCCATTATTTTCGATTTACGGCTAAAATAAATTTTTCTCATTTTATTCAATAACATATTCTTGCTTAGATAACTTTTTTACATAGGGATTAAGCATTTAGAACGATATAATGTTTAAAATAAGGGCACTTTACTCTTGACATTTTACGGTTTTTTCAATTTTCTGAAAAATCCTATCATTAGATTTTTTTAAAAATACGATAATCTTGCATAACTAACGTTTCTACATAGGGATTAAGCATTTAGAACGAAATCTAATGTCAGAAAATGGCACTTTACTCTTGACATTTTTCGGTTTTTTCAATTTTCTGGAAAATCCTATCATTAGATTTTTTTTAAAATACGATATTCTTGCTTAACTAACGTTTTTACATAGGGATTAAGCATTTAGAACGAAATCTAATGTAGGAAAATGGTACTTTACTCTTGACCGGTACGTTGGGACTTTGAAAATATTCGGGCGTTCCAATCGCTCGTCTGTTGCATCATAGCGCGTCTCGGCGCAATCGACCGATTCGCTCGACCCATTATTTTCGATTTACGGCTAAAATAAATTTTTCTCATTTTATTCAATAACATATTCTTGCTTAGATAACTTTTTTACATAGGGATTAAGCATTTAGAACGATATAATGTTTAAAATAAGGGCACTTTACTCTTGACATTTTACGGTTTTTTCAATTTTCTGAAAAATCCTATCATTAGATTTTTTTAAAAATACGATAATCTTGCTTAACTAACGTTTCTACATAGGGATTAAGCATTTAGAACGAAATCTAATGTCAGAAAATGGCACTTTACTCTTGACATTTTTCGGTTTTTTCAATTTTCTGGAAAATCCTATCATTAGATTTTTTTTAAAATACGATATTCTTGCTTAACTAACGTTTTTACATAGGGATTAAGCATTTAGAACGAAATCTAATGTAGGAAAATGGTACTTTACTCTTGACCGGTACGTTGGGACTTTGAAAATATTCGGGCGTTCCAATCGCTCGTCTGTTGCATCATAGCGCGTCTCGGCGCAATCGACCGATTCGCTCGACCCATTATTTTCGATTTACGGCTAAAATAAATTTTTCTCATTTTATTCAATAACATATTCTTGCTTAGATAACTTTTTTACATAGGGATTAAGCATTTAGAACGATATAATGTTTAAAATAAGGGCACTTTACTCTTGACATTTTACGGTTTTTTCAATTTTCTGAAAAATCCTACCATTAGATTTTTTTAAAAATACGATATTCTTGCTTAACTAACGTTTCTACATAGGGATTAAGCATTTAGAACGAAATCTAATGTCAGAAAATGGCACTTTACTCTTGACATTTTTCGGTTTTTTCAATTTTCTGGAAAATCCTATCATTAGATTTTTTTAAAAATACGATATTCTTGCTTAACTAACGTTTTTACATAGGGATTAAGCATTTAGAACGAAATCTAATGTAGGAAAATGGTACTTTACTCTTGATCGGTACGTTGGGACTTAGAAAATATTCGGCCGTACGCGGCGCGTCTCGGCGCTTCGAACAGCTCCGGTGTCCCCATTATTTTCGATTTACGGCTAAAATAAATTTTTCTAATTTTTTTCAATAACATATTCTTGCTTAAATAACTTTTTTACATAGGGATTAAGCATTTAGAACGATACATTGTTTAAAATAATGGCACTTTACTCTTGACATTTTACGGTTTTTTCAATTTTCTGAAAAATCCTATCATTAGATTTTTTTAAAAATACGATATTCTTGCTTAACTAACGTTTCTACATAGGGATTAAGCATTTAGAACGAAATCTAATGTCAGAAAATGGCACTTTACTCTTGACATTTTTCGGTTTTTTCAATTTTCTGGAAAATCCTATCATTAGATTTTTTTTAAAATACGATATTCTTGCTTAACTAACGTTTTTACATAGGGATTAAGCATTTAGAACGAAATCTAATGTAGGAAAATGGTACTTTACTCTTGACCGGTACGTTGGGACTTTGAAAATATTCGGGCGTTCCAATCGCTCGTCTGTTGCATCATAGCGCGTCTCGGCGCAATCGACCGATTCGCTCGACCCATTATTTTCGATTTACGGCTAAAATAAATTTTTCTCATTTTATTCAATAACATATTCTTGCTTAGATAACTTTTTTACATAGGGATTAAGCATTTAGAACGATATAATGTTTAAAATAAGGGCACTTTACTCTTGACATTTTACGGTTTTTTCAATTTTCTGAAAAATCCTATCATTAGATTTTTTTAAAAATACGATAATCTTGCATAACTAACGTTTCTACATAGGGATTAAGCATTTAGAACGAAATCTAATGTCAGAAAATGGCACTTTACTCTTGACATTTTTCGGTTTTTTCAATTTTCTGGAAAATCCTATCATTAGATTTTTTTAAAAATACGATATTCTTGCTTAACTAACGTTTTTACATAGGGATTAAGCATTTAGAACGAAATCTAATGTAGGAAAATGGTACTTTACTCTTGATCGGTACGTTGGGACTTTGAAAATATTCGGGCGTTCCAATCGCTCGTCTGTTGCATCATAGCGCGTCTCGGCGCAATCGACCGATTCGCTCGACCCATTATTTTCGATTTACGGCTAAAATAAATTTTTCTCATTTTATTCAATAACATATTCTTGCTTAGATAACTTTTTTACATAGGGATTAAGCATTTAGAACGATATAATGTTTAAAATAAGGGCACTTTACTCTTGACATTTTACGGTTTTTTCAATTTTCTGAAAAATCCTACCATTAGATTTTTTTAAAAATACGATATTCTTGCTTAACTAACGTTTCTACATAGGGATTAAGCATTTAGAACGAAATCTAATGTCAGAAAATGGCACTTTACTCTTGACATTTTTCGGTTTTTTCAATTTTCTGGAAAATCCTATCATTAGATTTTTTTAAAAATACGATATTCTTGCTTAACTAACGTTTTTACATAGGGATTAAGCATTTAGAACGAAATCTAATGTAGGAAAATGGTACTTTACTCTTGACCGGTACGTTGGGACTTTGAAAATATTCGGGCGTTCCAATCGCTCGTCTGTTGCATCATAGCGCGTCTCGGCGCAATCGACCGATTCGCTCGACCCATTATTTTCGATTTACGGCTAAAATAAATTTTTCTCATTTTATTCAATAACATATTCTTGCTTAGATAACTTTTTTACATAGGGATTAAGCATTTAGAACGATATAATGTTTAAAATAAGGGCACTTTACTCTTGACATTTTACGGTTTTTTCAATTTTCTGAAAAATCCTACCATTAGATTTTTTTAAAAATACGATATTCTTGCTTAACTAACGTTTCTACATAGGGATTAAGCATTTAGAACGAAATCTAATGTCAGAAAATGGCACTTTACTCTTGACATTTTTCGGTTTTTTCAATTTTCTGGAAAATCCTATCATTAGATTTTTTTAAAAATACGATATTCTTGCTTAACTAACGTTTTTACATAGGGATTAAGCATTTAGAACGAAATCTAATGTAGGAAAATGGTACTTTACTCTTGATCGGTACGTTGGGACTTAGAAAATATTCGGCCGTACGCGGCGCGTCTCGGCGCTTCGAACAGCTCCGGTGTCCCCATTATTTTCGATTTACGGCTAAAATAAATTTTTCTAATTTTTTTCAATAACATATTCTTGCTTAAATAACTTTTTTACATAGGGATTAAGCATTTAGAACGATACATTGTTTAAAATAATGGCACTTTACTCTTGACATTTTACGGTTTTTTCAATTTTCTGAAAAATCCTATCATTAGATTTTTTTAAAAATACGATATTCTTGCTTAACTAACGTTTCTACATAGGGATTAAGCATTTAGAACGAAATCTAATGTCAGAAAATGGCACTTTACTCTTGACATTTTTCGGTTTTTTCAATTTTCTGGAAAATCCTATCATTAGATTTTTTTTAAAATACGATATTCTTGCTTAACTAACGTTTTTACATAGGGATTAAGCATTTAGAACGAAATCTAATGTAGGAAAATGGTACTTTACTCTTGACCGGTACGTTGGGACTTTGAAAATATTCGGGCGTTCCAATCGCTCGTCTGTTGCATCATAGCGCGTCTCGGCGCAATCGACCGATTCGCTCGACCCATTATTTTCGATTTACGGCTAAAATAAATTTTTCTCATTTTATTCAATAACATATTCTTGCTTAGATAACTTTTTTACATAGGGATTAAGCATTTAGAACGATATAATGTTTAAAATAAGGGCACTTTACTCTTGACATTTTACGGTTTTTTCAATTTTCTGAAAAATCCTATCATTAGATTTTTTTAAAAATACGATAATCTTGCATAACTAACGTTTCTACATAGGGATTAAGCATTTAGAACGAAATCTAATGTCAGAAAATGGCACTTTACTCTTGACATTTTTCGGTTTTTTCAATTTTCTGGAAAATCCTATCATTAGATTTTTTTAAAAATACGATATTCTTGCTTAACTAACGTTTTTACATAGGGATTAAGCATTTAGAACGAAATCTAATGTAGGAAAATGGTACTTTACTCTTGATCGGTACGTTGGGACTTTGAAAATATTCGGGCGTTCCAATCGCTCGTCTGTTGCATCATAGCGCGTCTCGGCGCAATCGACCGATTCGCTCGACCCATTATTTTCGATTTACGGCTAAAATAAATTTTTCTCATTTTATTCAATAACATATTCTTGCTTAGATAACTTTTTTACATAGGGATTAAGCATTTAGAACGATATAATGTTTAAAATAAGGGCACTTTACTCTTGACATTTTACGGTTTTTTCAATTTTCTGAAAAATCCTACCATTAGATTTTTTTAAAAATACGATATTCTTGCTTAACTAACGTTTCTACATAGGGATTAAGCATTTAGAACGAAATCTAATGTCAGAAAATGGCACTTTACTCTTGACATTTTTCGGTTTTTTCAATTTTCTGGAAAATCCTATCATTAGATTTTTTTAAAAATACGATATTCTTGCTTAACTAACGTTTTTACATAGGGATTAAGCATTTAGAACGAAATCTAATGTAGGAAAATGGTACTTTACTCTTGATCGGTACGTTGGGACTTAGAAAATATTCGGCCGTACGCGGCGCGTCTCGGCGCTTCGAACAGCTCCGGTGTCCCCATTATTTTCGATTTACGGCTAAAATAAATTTTTCTAATTTTTTTCAATAACATATTCTTGCTTAAATAACTTTTTTACATAGGGATTAAGCATTTAGAACGATACATTGTTTAAAATAATGGCACTTTACTCTTGACATTTTACGGTTTTTTCAATTTTCTGAAAAATCCTATCATTAGATTTTTTTAAAAATACGATATTCTTGCTTAACTAACGTTTCTACATAGGGATTAAGCATTTAGAACGAAATCTAATGTCAGAAAATGGCACTTTACTCTTGACATTTTTCGGTTTTTTCAATTTTCTGGAAAATCCTATCATTAGATTTTTTTAAAAATACGATATTCTTGCTTAACTAACGTTTTTACATAGGGATTAAGCATTTAGAACGAAATCTAATGTAGGAAAATGGTACTTTACTCTTGATCGGTACGTTGGGACTTAGAAAATATTCGGCCGTACGCGGCGCGTCTCGGCGCTTCGAACAGCTCCGGTGTCCCCATTATTTTCGATTTACGGCTAAAATAAATTTTTCTAATTTTTTTCAATAACATATTCTTGCTTAAATAACTTTTTTACATAGGGATTAAGCATTTAGAACGATACATTGTTTAAAATAATGGCACTTTACTCTTGACATTTTACGGTTTTTTCAATTTTCTGAAAAATCCTATCATTAGATTTTTTTAAAAATACGATATTCTTGCTTAACTAACGTTTCTACATAGGGATTAAGCATTTAGAACGAAATCTAATGTCAGAAAATGGCACTTTACTCTTGACATTTTTCGGTTTTTTCAATTTTCTGGAAAATCCTATCATTAGATTTTTTTAAAAATACGATATTCTTGCTTAACTAACGTTTTTACATAGGGATTAAGCATTTAGAACGAAATCTAATGTAGGAAAATGGTACTTTACTCTTGATCGGTACGTTGGGACTTAGAAAATATTCGGCCGTACGCGGCGCGTCTCGGCGCTTCGAACAGCTCCGGTGTCCCCATTATTTTCGATTTACGGCTAAAATAAATTTT
>NW_027476328.1:200000-202500 GCF_051020955.1 Megalopta genalis | reverse complement strand
GCAAATGCAGCTGTCAGTCCCCCCGCGTCTGTGAGAAAGACAAGATCCGGGAAGGTGATTAATATCGCCAATCCTCGTGTGATCTTGCAAAGATGTGTGACTCCCACGCGAGCGGTCTCGGTGAAAACCGAGCCCACGGTAGAAGGTACGCCGGACACCGGTAACGTGGAAGTAATCGAACGAGTCGGAGACACGTCACTCGTGAAGGTGCAGTCGGCACCCGAGCGTGTCGAGGACCCTACTGGTGACGGTTGGCAAACCGTCACCAAAAAGTCAAAGCGAGCCAAGCCGGGCGCACCCACCGGCAAGGCCGCAGTAAACCGGGCCAGGAGACCGAAGGGGACGTTCTCCGGGCAGAAGGTACGGCCTCTCGATCTCGTAAGAGACGAAGCCTTTAGGCGAGTGTCCGAAATACGGACCTTTTGCTTTCGACCTGAGTCGAAAGTCAATAAGGAGTCCGGGTCAAAGATACTCGCCGAGGTTGAGGCACTCAACGAGCTGGTCCAGGAGCTTATTCAACGGAATAGCTTCGTCGAAGGGCAGCTCGCCGCGGTCAGGGCGGACCTAAAAGCGCGTCCTGCCGTAATGAGTGCGATGCGACCTGGGCCGTCCAAGGGAACTCTCCCGAAGACGGCCTGCAACGCCGCGCAGTCGACTTACGCCCATGTGAACAAAGTCGACTGCAAAGGAGCTTCTCCGGAAGCGGGGAGACGGCCACAATCGCAGCATGTGGTAAAAATCTTCCCGCCGAAGGAAAAAGGACAGAGCAGCGAAGTTACGAAGGTTACTGTTCTGTCGCTCGTTAAACCAGCGAAGGAGGCGATCCGAATTAAGTCGGTCCGACGCATCCACTCCGGTGGCATCGTCGTCGAGACCGACCGAAAGGAGGACCTGCAAGCCTTCGTTGGCAATAAGAAGCTCCGGAGCGCGGGTCTGTCCGTCTCCTTACCTACCAAGCGGGACCCCGAGGTTTTAGTTTACGACGTCCCGCGTCGGATGGGTAAGGACGAAATTGCCTCCAGTATTTGGAGGCAAAATCTCTGCGATGCGAACCAGAAGGATGTGCCTTCGGGAATTCGGGTCAGCCGCATGGCTGGCAAGACCCCGGAGACAGCCAACTGGGTCGTTGCCGTCAGTCCGCAGAATCTTCAGCGGCTGAAGCAGAGGGGTAGCCGAGTTTACCTTGGATGGAACTCCTGTCGTGTACGGGATTTCGTCCAGGTGCTTCGGTGCTACCGTTGTCAACGCTTCGGGCATACCTCGAAGCGTTGTAAATTCAAGGAGGACGTGTGCGGTCACTGCTCCCAAAAGGGGCATACCTTCACGCTCTGTAGCAAGAAGAGTGAACCTCCGGTCTGCTCTAATTGCAAGGACAGAGGGTGGGCTAGTGCACACAAGTCGCGGGACCCAGCTTGCGCTTCCTATCAGGCGGCGCTAGCTTTGGAGTCGTCCCGTGTCCGACTTGAGTGACGGGCAGACGTGGACTTGTCCACTCCGCCATTCGAACGGCATGCTGGGCGGACCCCTCGGGGTTCGCCCCCTCGGGCCAGGCTGAAGCCCCTCTTGCGGAGATAAATTGACTTTAACACTACTCCGTCAAGAGTGCCTGGATTGGGTTGGACTCGAGGTGGCAGCGGGAGTAGCACGTTGTCTTCCCCTGTCACGATAACGAACGAGGGTAGAGCCAGACCATCGGCACGCGTCGAGAGAGCGGCTAGTATAGTCCACATAGGACCCAGGCATAGCCCATCTTTAGACTCACAACGACGACACTAACTGTCCCTATCTACTGGCGGTGGCGGTCTGTGGGGCGGTGGCGGTCTGTGGCCACCCAGAGCGGGAGATAACCCCCGAACTAGCCCTCGCGTAGGAGGGTTGATCGGCCGAGTCGATGGGTGTATCGGCGATGAAGGCATTAGAGACCGTCAGTGCGTCGTACATGTAGTACTTCGCATAATGGCGAGGCCCTGATTTAGCATACGGGCTGTGGCGTGTTCTTTGTACAGCACTGTATGTGCTGTATGACTTCCGACTGGGGAACTGTTGTCACTCGTGGCATCAGTTCCCCAGTTTACGTTAAACGGTTTTTCAGACCGTTTTTCGTGGGCGGAACACGCCACTAGACAACACTCCGCTGGGCTCAGGAATACATGGGATGCAATCAATCCCCTGGGCAACCCAGGCCGCAAGGGGCAAACGTGCCCTAGCCACACTTGAGCCTCCACGAAAAAGGTACCGCTGGATAGCTCGTGTTCTTAAATACGCAGCGAACTGAACGAAGTGTGGTGGAGAGGAAGAGGCAGCCTCTCCGACTGCTGTCTCCCACGTGTTTGCCGTGCGTGGCGACCCTTGTCGTCGGAAAAGAGGATCCTGGGATCTGAGGGGGCCCTCTCCTGCGGGTGAGACGTCCCCAACACGTACCTTTGGCCTCTGCTTCGGCTAGATGGGCGGCTGGACGAGAAAAGCAGCCCTGGTCCAGTCAATCGGCTTGGAACGACCA
>NW_027476328.1:185000-195000 GCF_051020955.1 Megalopta genalis | reverse complement strand
ATATTTCAAGGTTCCCGATTCCACAAAATTATAAAAAGTATACGGCTGTGTAGCAGGGATCAAAACGAGTAATTTCGTGTATAAAGTTTAATTAATATCCCATTAGTTTGCCGGGAAACATCGATTATTCCGATCTAGAAAGAGACAGAGACAGTCGATCCGCGTTATGTTAAATATTTCAAGGTTACCGATTCCACAAAATTATAAAAAGTATACGGCTGTGTAGCGGGGATCAAAACGAGTAATTTCGTGTATAAAGTTTAATTAATCTCCCAATAGTTTGCCGGGAAACATCGATTATTCCGATCTAGAAAGAGACAGAGACAGTCGATCCGCGTTATGTTAAATATTTCAAGGTTCCCGATTCCACAAAATTATAAAAAGTATACGGCTGTGTAGCGGGGATCAAAACGAGTAATTTCGTGTATAAAGTTTAATTAATCTCCCAATAGTTTGCCGGGAAACATCGATTATTCCGATCTAGAAAGAGACAGAGACAGTCGATCCGCGTTATGTTAAATATTTCAAGGTTCCCGATTCCACAAAATTATAAAAAGTATACGGCTGTGTAGCGGGGATCAAAACGAGTAATTTCATGTATAAAGTTTAATTAAACTCCCAATAGTTTGCCGGGAAACATCGATTATTCCGATCTAGAAAGAGACAGAGACAGTCGATCCGCGTTATGTTAAATATTTCAAGGTTACCGATTCCACAAAATTATAAAAAGTATACGGCTGTGTAGCGGGGATCAAAACGAGTAATTTCGTGTATAAAGTATAATTAATATCCCATTAGTTTGCCGGGAAACATCGATTATTCCGATCTAGAAAGAGACAGAGACAGTCGATCCGCGTTATGTTAAATATTTCAAGGTTCCCGATTCCACAAAATTATAAAAAGTATACGGCTGTGTAGCGGGGATCAAAACGAGTAATTTCGTGTATAAAGTTTAATTAATCTCCCAATAGTTTGCCGGGAAACATCGATTATTCCGATCTAGAAAGAGACAGAGACAGTCGATCCGCGTTATGTTAAATATTTCAAGGTTCCCGATTCCACAAAATTATAAAAAGTATACGGCTGTGTAGCGGGGATCAAAACGAGTAATTTCATGTATAAAGTTTAATTAAACTCCCAATAGTTTGCCGGGAAACATCGATTATTCCGATCTAGAAAGAGACAGAGACAGTCGATCCGCGTTATGTTAAATATTTCAAGGTTACCGATTCCACAAAATTATAAAAAGTATACGGCTGTGTAGCGGGGATCAAAACGAGTAATTTCGTGTATAAAGTTTAATTAAACTCCCAATAGTTTGCCGGGAAACATCGATTATTCCGATCTAGAAAGAGACAGAGACAGTCGATCCGCGTTATGTTAAATATTTCAAGGTTCCCGATTCCACAAAATTATAAAAAGTATACGGCTGTGTAGCGGGGATCAAAACGAGTAATTTCGTGTATAAAGTTTAATTAATCTCCCAATAGTTTGCCGGGAAACATCGATTATTCCGATCTAGAAAGAGACAGAGACAGTCGATCCGCGTTATGTTAAATATTTCAAGGTTACCGATTCCACAAAATTATAAAAAGTATACGGCTGTGTAGCGGGGATCAAAACGAGTAATTTCGTGTATAAAGTATAATTAATATCCCATTAGTTTGCCGGGAAACATCGATTATTCCGATCTAGAAAGAGACAGAGACAGTCGATCCGCGTTATGTTAAATATTTCAAGGTTCCCGATTCCACAAAATTATAAAAAGTATACGGCTGTGTAGCGGGGATCAAAACGAGTAATTTCGTGTATAAAGTTTAATTAATATCCCATTACATTGCCGGGAAACATCAATACTTCGATCGCGCGAGAGAGACAGAGAAACGAACAGTCTTTTTTTCGATTTACGGCTAAAATAAATTTTTCTCATTTTATTCAATAACATATTCTTGCTTAGATAACTTTTTTACATAGGGATTAAGCATTTAGAACGATATAATGTTTAAAATAAGGGCACTTTACTCTTGACATTTTACGGTTTTTTCAATTTTCTGAAAAATCCTACCATTAGATTTTTTTAAAAATACGATATTCTTGCTTAACTAACGTTTCTACATAGGGATTAAGCATTTAGAACGAAATCTAATGTCAGAAAATGGCACTTTACTCTTGACATTTTTCGGTTTTTTCAATTTTCTGGAAAATCCTATCATTAGATTTTTTTAAAAATACGATGTTCTTGCTTAACTAACGTTTTTACATAGGGATTAAGCATTTAGAACGATATAATGTTTAAAATAAGGGCACTTTACTCTTGACATTTTACGGTTTTTTCAATTTTCTGAAAAATCCTATCATTAGATTTTTTTAAAAATACGATAATCTTGCATAACTAACGTTTCTACATAGGGATTAAGCATTTAGAACGAAATCTAATGTCAGAAAATGGCACTTTACTCTTGACATTTTTCGGTTTTTTCAATTTTCTGGAAAATCCTATCATTAGATTTTTTTAAAAATACGATATTCTTGCTTAACTAACGTTTTTACATAGGGATTAAGCATTTAGAACGAAATCTAATGTAGGAAAATGGTACTTTACTCTTGATCGGTACGTTGGGACTTTGAAAATATTCGGGCGTTCCAATCGCTCGTCTGTTGCATCATAGCGCGTCTCGGCGCAATCGACCGATTCGCTCGACCCATTATTTTCGATTTACGGCTAAAATAAATTTTTCTCATTTTATTCAATAACATATTCTTGCTTAGATAACTTTTTTACATAGGGATTAAGCATTTAGAACGATATAATGTTTAAAATAAGGGCACTTTACTCTTGACATTTTACGGTTTTTTCAATTTTATGAAAAATCCTATCATTAGATTTTTTTAAAAATACGATAATCTTGCTTAACTAACGTTTCTACATAGGGATTAAGCATTTAGAACGAAATCTAATGTCAGAAAATGGCACTTTACTCTTGACATTTTTCGGTTTTTTCAATTTTCTGGAAAATCCTATCATTAGATTTTTTTTAAAATACGATATTCTTGCTTAACTAACGTTTTTACATAGGGATTAAGCATTTAGAACGAAATCTAATGTAGGAAAATGGTACTTTACTCTTGATCGGTACGTTGGGACTTTGAAAATATTCGGGCGTTCCAATCGCTCGTCTGTTGCATCATAGCGCGTCTCGGCGCAATCGACCGATTCGCTCGACCCATTATTTTCGATTTACGGCTAAAATAAATTTTTCTCATTTTATTCAATAACATATTCTTGCTTAGATAACTTTTTTACATAGGGATTAAGCATTTAGAACGATACATTGTTTAAAATAATGGCACTTTACTCTTGACATTTTACGGTTTTTTCAATTTTCTGAAAAATCCTATCATTAGATTTTTTTAAAAATACGATAATCTTGCATAACTAACGTTTCTACATAGGGATTAAGCATTTAGAACGAAATCTAATGTCAGAAAATGGCACTTTACTCTTGACATTTTTCGGTTTTTTCAATTTTCTGGAAAATCCTATCATTAGATTTTTTTAAAAATACGATATTCTTGCTTAACTAACGTTTTTACATAGGGATTAAGCATTTAGAACGAAATCTAATGTAGGAAAATGGTACTTTACTCTTGATCGGTACGTTGGGACTTAGAAAATATTCGGCCGTACGCGGCGCGTCTCGGCGCTTCGAACAGCTCCGGTGTCCCCATTATTTTCGATTTACGGCTAAAATAAATTCTTCTAATTTTTTTCAATTACATATTCTTGCTTAAATAACTTTTTTACATAGGGATTAAGCATTTAGAACGATACATTGCTTAAAATAATGGCACTTTACTCTTGACATTTTACGGTTTTTTCAATTTTCTGAAAAATCCTATCATTAGATTTTTTTAAAAATACGATATTCTTGCTTAACTAACGTTTCTACATAGGGATTAAGCATTTAGAACGAAATCTAATGTCAGAAAATGGCACTTTACTCTTGACATTTTTCGGTTTTTTCAATTTTCTGGAAAATCCTATCATTAGATTTTTTTAAAAATACGATATTCTTGCTTAACTAACGTTTTTACATAGGGATTAAGCATTTAGAACGAAATCTAATGTAGGAAAATGGTACTTTACTCTTGACCGGTACGTTGGGACTTTGAAAATATTCGGGCGTTCCAATCGCTCGTCTGTTGCATCATAGCGCGTCTCGGCGCAATCGACCGATTCGCTCGACCCATTATTTTCGATTTACGGCTAAAATAAATTTTTCTCATTTTATTCAATAACATATTCTTGCTTAGATAACTTTTTTACATAGGGATTAAGCATTTAGAACGATATAATGTTTAAAATAAGGGCACTTTACTCTTGACATTTTACGGTTTTTTCAATTTTCTGAAAAATCCTATCATTAGATTTTTTTAAAAATACGATAATCTTGCATAACTAACGTTTCTACATAGGGATTAAGCATTTAGAACGAAATCTAATGTCAGAAAAGGGCACTTTACTCTTGACATTTTTCGGTTTTTTCAATTTTCTGGAAAATCCTATCATTAGATTTTTTTAAAAATACGATATTCTTGCTTAACTAACGTTTTTACATAGGGATTAAGCATTTAGAACGAAATCTAATGTAGGAAAATGGTACTTTACTCTTGATCGGTACGTTGGGACTTTGAAAATATTCGGGCGTTCCAATCGCTCGTCTGTTGCATCATAGCGCGTCTCGGCGCAATCGACCGATTCGCTCGACCCATTATTTTCGATTTACGGCTAAAATAAATTTTTCTCATTTTATTCAATAACATATTCTTGCTTAGATAACTTTTTTACATAGGGATTAAGCATTTAGAACGATATAATGTTTAAAATAAGGGCACTTTACTCTTGACATTTTACGGTTTTTTCAATTTTCTGAAAAATCCTATCATTAGATTTTTTTAAAAATACGATAATCTTGCATAACTAACGTTTCTACATAGGGATTAAGCATTTAGAACGAAATCTAATGTCAGAAAATGGCACTTTACTCTTGACATTTTTCGGTTTTTTCAATTTTCTGGAAAATCCTATCATTAGATTTTTTTTAAAATACGATATTCTTGCTTAACTAACGTTTTTACATAGGGATTAAGCATTTAGAACGAAATCTAATGTAGGAAAATGGTACTTTACTCTTGACCGGTACGTTGGGACTTTGAAAATATTCGGGCGTTCCAATCGCTCGTCTGTTGCATCATAGCGCGTCTCGGCGCAATCGACCGATTCGCTCGACCCATTATTTTCGATTTACGGCTAAAATAAATTTTTCTCATTTTATTCAATAACATATTCTTGCTTAGATAACTTTTTTACATAGGGATTAAGCATTTAGAACGATATAATGTTTAAAATAAGGGCACTTTACTCTTGACATTTTACGGTTTTTTCAATTTTCTGAAAAATCCTATCATTAGATTTTTTTAAAAATACGATAATCTTGCTTAACTAACGTTTCTACATAGGGATTAAGCATTTAGAACGAAATCTAATGTCAGAAAATGGCACTTTACTCTTGACATTTTTCGGTTTTTTCAATTTTCTGGAAAATCCTATCATTAGATTTTTTTTAAAATACGATATTCTTGCTTAACTAACGTTTTTACATAGGGATTAAGCATTTAGAACGAAATCTAATGTAGGAAAATGGTACTTTACTCTTGACCGGTACGTTGGGACTTTGAAAATATTCGGGCGTTCCAATCGCTCGTCTGTTGCATCATAGCGCGTCTCGGCGCAATCGACCGATTCGCTCGACCCATTATTTTCGATTTACGGCTAAAATAAATTTTTCTCATTTTATTCAATAACATATTCTTGCTTAGATAACTTTTTTACATAGGGATTAAGCATTTAGAACGATATAATGTTTAAAATAAGGGCACTTTACTCTTGACATTTTACGGTTTTTTCAATTTTCTGAAAAATCCTATCATTAGATTTTTTTAAAAATACGATAATCTTGCATAACTAACGTTTCTACATAGGGATTAAGCATTTAGAACGAAATCTAATGTCAGAAAATGGCACTTTACTCTTGACATTTTTCGGTTTTTTCAATTTTCTGGAAAATCCTATCATTAGATTTTTTTAAAAATACGATATTCTTGCTTAACTAACGTTTTTACATAGGGATTAAGCATTTAGAACGAAATCTAATGTAGGAAAATGGTACTTTACTCTTGATCGGTACGTTGGGACTTTGAAAATATTCGGGCGTTCCAATCGCTCGTCTGTTGCATCATAGCGCGTCTCGGCGCAATCGACCGATTCGCTCGACCCATTATTTTCGATTTACGGCTAAAATAAATTTTTCTCATTTTATTCAATAACATATTCTTGCTTAGATAACTTTTTTACATAGGGATTAAGCATTTAGAACGATATAATGTTTAAAATAAGGGCACTTTACTCTTGACATTTTACGGTTTTTTCAATTTTCTGAAAAATCCTACCATTAGATTTTTTTAAAAATACGATATTCTTGCTTAACTAACGTTTCTACATAGGGATTAAGCATTTAGAACGAAATCTAATGTCAGAAAATGGCACTTTACTCTTGACATTTTTCGGTTTTTTCAATTTTCTGGAAAATCCTATCATTAGATTTTTTTAAAAATACGATATTCTTGCTTAACTAACGTTTTTACATAGGGATTAAGCATTTAGAACGAAATCTAATGTAGGAAAATGGTACTTTACTCTTGATCGGTACGTTGGGACTTAGAAAATATTCGGCCGTACGCGGCGCGTCTCGGCGCTTCGAACAGCTCCGGTGTCCCCATTATTTTCGATTTACGGCTAAAATAAATTTTTCTAATTTTTTTCAATAACATATTCTTGCTTAAATAACTTTTTTACATAGGGATTAAGCATTTAGAACGATACATTGTTTAAAATAATGGCACTTTACTCTTGACATTTTACGGTTTTTTCAATTTTCTGAAAAATCCTATCATTAGATTTTTTTAAAAATACGATATTCTTGCTTAACTAACGTTTCTACATAGGGATTAAGCATTTAGAACGAAATCTAATGTCAGAAAATGGCACTTTACTCTTGACATTTTTCGGTTTTTTCAATTTTCTGGAAAATCCTATCATTAGATTTTTTTTAAAATACGATATTCTTGCTTAACTAACGTTTTTACATAGGGATTAAGCATTTAGAACGAAATCTAATGTAGGAAAATGGTACTTTACTCTTGACCGGTACGTTGGGACTTTGAAAATATTCGGGCGTTCCAATCGCTCGTCTGTTGCATCATAGCGCGTCTCGGCGCAATCGACCGATTCGCTCGACCCATTATTTTCGATTTACGGCTAAAATAAATTTTTCTCATTTTATTCAATAACATATTCTTGCTTAGATAACTTTTTTACATAGGGATTAAGCATTTAGAACGATATAATGTTTAAAATAAGGGCACTTTACTCTTGACATTTTACGGTTTTTTCAATTTTCTGAAAAATCCTATCATTAGATTTTTTTAAAAATACGATAATCTTGCATAACTAACGTTTCTACATAGGGATTAAGCATTTAGAACGAAATCTAATGTCAGAAAATGGCACTTTACTCTTGACATTTTTCGGTTTTTTCAATTTTCTGGAAAATCCTATCATTAGATTTTTTTAAAAATACGATATTCTTGCTTAACTAACGTTTTTACATAGGGATTAAGCATTTAGAACGAAATCTAATGTAGGAAAATGGTACTTTACTCTTGATCGGTACGTTGGGACTTTGAAAATATTCGGGCGTTCCAATCGCTCGTCTGTTGCATCATAGCGCGTCTCGGCGCAATCGACCGATTCGCTCGACCCATTATTTTCGATTTACGGCTAAAATAAATTTTTCTCATTTTATTCAATAACATATTCTTGCTTAGATAACTTTTTTACATAGGGATTAAGCATTTAGAACGATATAATGTTTAAAATAAGGGCACTTTACTCTTGACATTTTACGGTTTTTTCAATTTTCTGAAAAATCCTACCATTAGATTTTTTTAAAAATACGATATTCTTGCTTAACTAACGTTTCTACATAGGGATTAAGCATTTAGAACGAAATCTAATGTCAGAAAATGGCACTTTACTCTTGACATTTTTCGGTTTTTTCAATTTTCTGGAAAATCCTATCATTAGATTTTTTTAAAAATACGATATTCTTGCTTAACTAACGTTTTTACATAGGGATTAAGCATTTAGAACGAAATCTAATGTAGGAAAATGGTACTTTACTCTTGATCGGTACGTTGGGACTTAGAAAATATTCGGCCGTACGCGGCGCGTCTCGGCGCTTCGAACAGCTCCGGTGTCCCCATTATTTTCGATTTACGGCTAAAATAAATTTTTCTAATTTTTTTCAATAACATATTCTTGCTTAAATAACTTTTTTACATAGGGATTAAGCATTTAGAACGATACATTGTTTAAAATAATGGCACTTTACTCTTGACATTTTACGGTTTTTTCAATTTTCTGAAAAATCCTATCATTAGATTTTTTTAAAAATACGATATTCTTGCTTAACTAACGTTTCTACATAGGGATTAAGCATTTAGAACGAAATCTAATGTCAGAAAATGGCACTTTACTCTTGACATTTTTCGGTTTTTTCAATTTTCTGGAAAATCCTATCATTAGATTTTTTTAAAAATACGATATTCTTGCTTAACTAACGTTTTTACATAGGGATTAAGCATTTAGAACGAAATCTAATGTAGGAAAATGGTACTTTACTCTTGATCGGTACGTTGGGACTTAGAAAATATTCGGCCGTACGCGGCGCGTCTCGGCGCTTCGAACAGCTCCGGTGTCCCCATTATTTTCGATTTACGGCTAAAATAAATTTTTCTAATTTTTTTCAATAACATATTCTTGCTTAAATAACTTTTTTACATAGGGATTAAGCATTTAGAACGATACATTGTTTAAAATAATGGCACTTTACTCTTGACATTTTACGGTTTTTTCAATTTTCTGAAAAATCCTATCATTAGATTTTTTTAAAAATACGATATTCTTGCTTAACTAACGTTTCTACATAGGGATTAAGCATTTAGAACGAAATCTAATGTCAGAAAATGGCACTTTACTCTTGACATTTTTCGGTTTTTTCAATTTTCTGGAAAATCCTATCATTAGATTTTTTTTAAAATACGATATTCTTGCTTAACTAACGTTTTTACATAGGGATTAAGCATTTAGAACGAAATCTAATGTAGGAAAATGGTACTTTACTCTTGACCGGTACGTTGGGACTTTGAAAATATTCGGGCGTTCCAATCGCTCGTCTGTTGCATCATAGCGCGTCTCGGCGCAATCGACCGATTCGCTCGACCCATTATTTTCGATTTACGGCTAAAATAAATTTTTCTCATTTTATTCAATAACATATTCTTGCTTAGATAACTTTTTTACATAGGGATTAAGCATTTAGAACGATATAATGTTTAAAATAAGGGCACTTTACTCTTGACATTTTACGGTTTTTTCAATTTTCTGAAAAATCCTATCATTAGATTTTTTTAAAAATACGATAATCTTGCATAACTAACGTTTCTACATAGGGATTAAGCATTTAGAACGAAATCTAATGTCAGAAAATGGCACTTTACTCTTGACATTTTTCGGTTTTTTCAATTTTCTGGAAAATCCTATCATTAGATTTTTTTAAAAATACGATATTCTTGCTTAACTAACGTTTTTACATAGGGATTAAGCATTTAGAACGAAATCTAATGTAGGAAAATGGTACTTTACTCTTGATCGGTACGTTGGGACTTAGAAAATATTCGGCCGTACGCGGCGCGTCTCGGCGCTTCGAACAGCTCCGGTGTCCCCATTATTTTCGATTTACGGCTAAAATAAATTTTTCTAATTTTTTTCGATTACATATTCTTGCTTAAATAACTTTTTTACATAGGGATTAAGCAT
>NW_027476328.1:160000-175000 GCF_051020955.1 Megalopta genalis | reverse complement strand
GAAATTAGTAGCAACAGCAGCACCAACCGGAACGGATTATTACCAAGGTTCCGACTCCGAAGCGCAAAATGGCCCGAGTTCGACAAGGCGCTGCAGGAAAGTAAGAGGAGTATATCCCCCGATCCATTGAACAATAAGGGGGATGTCGAACATCTAGCACAGGAGATCGAAAGAATGATCGTCCAAGCGTGCGACTCCTCGATGCCAACCAAGCAGTGGCATTCAAAATCCGTCCCATGGTGGACGGCCGACCTGACGAGGCAAAAGAGGCGAGTCTACAAACTTAGACGAGCCTCGCAGAACGCAGCATGTTCAGAGGAGCAGAGGGCGGCCAAGAGGACCGAGTATCTTAAACAGAGAAAGGCCTACAAAGCCGCCATCAAAGCTGCTCGGTCGCACAGCTGGCGTGCATTCGTGACCGAGCAGGGAAACAAGGAACCCTGGGGCCTCATTTATAAGATCACGAGGCAGAAGATGACAGCCAGCACGGTCATCTCGAATATAAATCGTAACACTGCCCAGGGTTACACCACAGACTGGGACTCCACCGCTTCCGCGCTGCTGGAGGGGTTAATTCCGGACGATAGCCCCGCGAATGACTCCCCGGATCATGCGCGAGTCAGGAGGGAAGCTGCCATCGAGCCGGAGAGTGAGGACGCCAGTCCCTTCACCCTCTCGGAGCTCAGATCGGCGGTCAACCGACTGAAGAGCGGCAAGTGTCCAGGCCTAGATCGGATCGAGCCGGAGATTTTAAAACGTTCGTGTAATACAATCTCACGCGAGCTCCTCCGACTCTACAACGGATGCCTGGCACACGGAGTCTTTCCCGTGGAATGGAAAGTCGGGTCCATCATTACCATCCTTAAAGGACCCGAGAAACCTGAAACGGAGATAAAGTCCTACAGACCAATATGCTTGCTTTCGGTCGTAGGCAAAGTCTTGGAGAAGCTAATCGCTACGCGATTAGCTAGTCTGTTTTTGCACCCCGACTACGCCTCCGATCGGCAATACGGATTCAGGCCGCATCGATCCACGACTGATGCCGTGGTAAAGATGAGGGAGCTTGCGTCCGGTCGAGAGGAAAAGTACGTCGTGGGTCTGCTCTTCGACATTGCTGCGGCCTTTGATAATGTCTGGTGGCCAAGCATACTCAACGCGTTGAGGAAGCGAGGCTGCCCAAAAAACCTACTTAGATTGGTGGTCGACTACTTCGACGGCCGCGTGGTGACTATGGTGTCTGATCGCGGTGCAGTGCGGAAGAAAGTCACTAAGGGCTGCCCACAGGGATCGATTCTTGGTCCGAGCTGTTGGAACTTAGTCTTCGACGAGGTTCTACAGCTCTTATCGAACGCCGGGCTCGCTTGCGAGCCCATCGCCTATGCAGACGACCTTCTTGTCTTGATCTTCGCGAACAGCAGGAAGGGTCTAGAAAGCAATGGCCAATTGGTTGTGGACACCATTTCTCGCTGGTGCGACCAGCAGAAATTGTCGCTGTCTGCGACCAAGACCGAGATGTTATTCTTAAAAGGCTCTCTCGACAGAGAGAGGCCACCTGTGATAAAAGTAGGAGGTCGGAATATTGCCGCCAAGGACTCTGTGCGTTACCTTGGCGTGCATTTTGACTCTAGACTGGGTATCCATTCCCATGTCGAGTATTTGAATGCCAAGTCCTTGCGAACGTTTAATGCGCTAGCAAGGATTGCTAAGTCGAACTGGGGATTGGGATATCGGACGATGCGTACTTTGTACCGCGGCTTGTTTGTCCCAATCGTCACGTATGCTGCCGCGGGCTGGGCAGACCGCCTTACCTCTGGGACGAGTAAAGTGCTCACCAGGGCGCAGAGGCATGTTCTGCTTGGCTGCGTCAAAGCCTACAGGACAGTCTCCACTGATGCGATCCCCGTGATCGCCGGGGAGATACCTGTGGACTTGGCGATAGCGGAGTTCAGCTGCGTGTACAAAGCCAGGAAGAAACTCGGGTTCCAACATGGAACCTATCAAGTGAGTCAGGCCGAATTGGCTGACGAAGTCGTCACCGAAGCCCAAGTTCGCAGAAGGCTGAGGGAGGCGACTTTAGAGATGTGGCAGCAGAGATGGTCGTCCTCGACGAAGGGTAGGGAAACCTTCCAATACTTCGGCGAGGTATCAGACCGTCTCTCAGCGAGCTGGATCAGAGTCGACCATGATGTAGCGCAGTTCTTGAGCGGACACGGAGACTTCCGTGCGAAGCTCAAGACGTTCGCCCTGGTCGACGACGAGTTGTGCGAATGTGGGGAGGAGGAAACTCCAAACCACGTCCTCTACGATTGTCAGCGTTACGTAGAGGACAGGGAACACCTACGCCAGGCGGCGATTCGAGAAGGATTTCAGTGGCCAATCGACAAAGCCAGCCTGGTGTCAGAGCAGCTGTTTCAGGAGTTCCGAAAATTCGCACGATCCGTAAGCAAGACTAAGAAGCGAACATAGAACGAAACTGCATACGGAGCGTGGACTCGTCCAGCTCCGTTGATGTACGGCATGCTGGGCGAACCCCTCGGGGTTCGTCCCCTCGGGCCAGGCTGAAGCCCCTCTTGCGGAGATAAAAGACTTTAACACTACTCCGTAAGAGTGCCTGGATTGGGTTGGACTCGAGGTGGCAGTGGGAGTAGCACGCTGTCTTCCCCTGATACGATGGTGAACGAAGGTAGAGCCCGAACACCAGGCACAAGTCGCAAGAGCGGCCGGTATGGTCCACCAAGGACTTAGGTACGGCCCGTCTCTCAGAGACCACAGTTTGACGACAACACTAACTGTCCCTATCTACTGGCGGTGGCGGTCTGTGGCCACCCAGGGTTGAGAGGCGACCCCCGAACTAGTCCTCGCGAAGGTTGTTGCTACTACCGAGTCGATGGATGCGTCGACGATGAAGGCATTTTAGACCGTCAGTGCGTCGTACATGTAGTACTTCGCATAATGGCGAGGCCCGAGATTAAGCATGCGGGCTGTGGCGTGTTCATGTACAGCATTGAATATGCTGTACTACTCCTTAGCGGGGGACTGTTGTCACTTGTGGCTGCAGTCCCCCGCGTCACGTTATGCGGTTTTTCTGGTCTAACTGGAATGCCGCATTTTCGTTGTCTGAACACGCCACGAAGCAACACGCCGTCGGATTGAATGTTGCTGCTGAGTCGATAGGTGCATCGGCGATGAAAGCACTTGAGACCGCCAGTGCGTTGTACATGTAGTACTTCGCATAATGGCGAGGCCCTTGAACTAAGCATACGGGCTGTGGTGTGTTCATGTACAGCATTGAATATGCTGTACTACTCCCATCCGGGGGACTGTTGTCACTTGTGGCTTCAGTCCCCCGCGTTACGTTATGCGGTTTTTCTGGTCTGACTGGAATGCCGCATTTTCGTTATCTGAACACGCCACAAAGCAACACGCCGACGGAGTGAATGCTGCCGAGTTGACGGATGCATCAGATGCATCGGCGATGAGGGTGTTTTGAGACCGCCAGTGCGTTGTACATGTAGTACTTCGCATAATGGCGAGGCCCTTGAACTAAGCATACGGGCTGTGGCGTGTTCATGTACAGCATTGAATATGCTGTACTACTCCCTACCGGGGGACTGTTGTCACTTGTGGCTGCAGTCCCCCGCGTCACGTTATGCGGTTTTTCTGGTCTGACCGGAATGCCGCATTTTCGTTGTCTGAGCGCGCCACGTAGCAACATGCCGCTGGATCTAGAAATCGGGATGCAACCAATCGCCTGGGCAACCCAGGCCGCAAGGGGCAAACGTGCCCTAGCCACACTTGAGCCTCCACGAAAAAGGTACCGCTGGATAGCTCGTGTTCTCAAAACGCAGCGAACCGAACGAAGTGTGGTGGAGAGGAAGAGGCAGCCTCTCCGACTGCTGTCTCCCGCGTGTTTGCCGTGCGTGGCGACCCTTGTCGTCGGAAAAGAGGATCCTGGGATCTGAGGGGGCCCTCTCCTGCGGGTGAGACGTCCCCAACACGTACCTTTGGCCTCTGCTTCGGCTAGATGGGAGGCTGGACGAGAAAAGCAGCCCTGGTCCAGTCAATCGGCTTGGAACGACCATACGCTTCGGCGAGTGGGTTCTGACGGGCGAGGACGCGGGCTGGGTTGAGTAATCGGCCCAGTCAGCAGACTATGTCCGGTGCGTAGCCCTAACCCAGCCTGATGGCGGGTTCCAAAATGTGTGGGTCGGTGGTGGCCGGGGAGCGTACCGGATGAAAGAAAGATTCACATTATGGGATCTAAATCGAAAACACAAATTGAACGATCAAAGTCGGCGGGTCCAGCTCCTACTCGGAGTGAAGCCGTCGCCACAGACGCGGAAGCTACAGCAGCAGCTGTTAGCCCTCCTGCGTCTGCGAAAAAGACAAGGTCCGGGAAGGTGTTAAACATCGCCAATCCTCGTGTGACCTTGGAGAGATGCGTGACACCCACGCGAGCGGTCTCGGTGAAAACTGAGGCCACGGAAGAAGGCGCGCCGGACACCGGTAACGTGGGGACAGCGCCCAAGTCGGGGGACTCCCCCAGCCGCAAGGCTGGGAAGGGGAAACCCAAAAAAATCGAACAAGTCAAAGACACGCTCGTGAAGGTGCAACCGGCACCCGTGCGTGTCGAAGACCCCGAAGGTGGCGGTTGGAAAACCGTCACCAAAAAAATCGAAGCGTGCCAAGCCAGTCGCACCTACTGGCAAGGCCGCAGCAAACCAGGCCAGGAAATCGAAGGGGACGGTTTCCGGGCACAAGGTACGGCCTCTCGATCTCGTGAGAGACGAAGCCTTCAGGCGAGTATCGGAGATACGGACCTTTTGCTTTCGACCCGAGTCGAAAGTCAACAAGGAGTCCGGGTCGAAGATACTAGCAGAAGTCGGAGCACTCAACGAGTTGGTCCAGGAGCTGATTCAAAGAAACAGCTTCGTCGAAGGGCAACTCGCCGCGGTCAGGGCGGACCTAAAAGCGCGCCCTGCCGTAATGAGTGCGGCGCGACCTGGGCCGTCCAAGGGATCCCTCCCGAAGACGGTCTCCAATGCCGCGCAGTTGACCTACGCCCAAGTGGCAAAGGTCAACCAGTCAGCGACTCCGGAGGCGAGAAGACCACCGACACAATACGTGGTGCGTATCTTCCCGCCAAAGGATAAAGGACAGAACAGCGATGCTACTAAGAGAGCTGTTCTGTCGATCGTAAAACCTGCGAAGGAGGCGATCCGTGTCAGATCGGTTCGACGCATCCACTCCGGTGGCATCGTCGTCGAAACCGATCGCAAGGAGGACCTAAAAGCCTTCGTAGGCAATAAGAAGCTGGCGAGTGCGGGACTGTCCGTCTCCTTGCCCAGCAAACGGGACCCCGAGGTCCTGATTTACGACATTCCGAAAGGGATGGGCAAGGAGGAAATTGCCTCCAGTCTTTGGAGGCAAAACCTCTCTGAGGCGTCCCAGAAGGATGTGCCTTCGGGTGTTCGGGTCAGTCGCATGGCTGGCAAGACCCCGGAGACAGCCAACTGGGTAGTGGCCGTCAGTCCGCAGATTCGTCGGCGGCTGGCGCAGAGAGGGGACCGGGTGTACCTTGGGTGGAGTTCCTGCCGTGTGCGGGACTTCATACAGGTCACCCGTTGCTATAAGTGCCAGCGCTTCGGGCACACCGCGAAGCGCTGTAAATTCAAAGAGGATGTCTGCGGACATTGTGCCGAAAAAGGGCACGGCTATGCGCTCTGCAGCAGGAAGAGCAAGCCTCCGGTTTGTTCCAACTGCAAAGACAGAGGGCGGCCACACGACCATAAGTCGCGAGACCCGGCCTGCGCCTCCTATCAGGAAGCGCTGGTTTTGGAGATGTCTCGCATTAGACAGGAATAATAATTTGAATCTCGAATGGATAGTACAAACGACCGGCGACGCTCGAGAGTCATACGGGTCATGCAGCATAACATGCAGCGGGCCCGAAACGTGACCGACGAAGTCCGGACTGAGATGCATAGGCGAGGGGTAGATGTGTTGCTTGCACAAGAGCCATATAGCTGGCGGGGTACTGTGCCCGGGCTAGGCTTGAGAACGAGGCTGATCACGGCAGGCGAACCGGTGATGGCTGCAATAGCGGTCAGAAACCCGGATCTAACCGTGGTCAAAGTCTCTAACTTGTGCGACACGCATTTGTCCTGTGTCAGCATCTCGGGTTCGTTTGGGAGCTTCTTCCTGATCAGCCAGTACTTTCAATGCTCCGATGACGTTGAATCAGGTCTGGCGCGGTTGGAGAGAGCTCTTTCCGCACTTAAGCATAACCGAGTCATTATCTCTGCCGACGTTAACGCGAAATCAGCCCAGTGGGGCAGCGCGGAGACGGACGTGAGAGGCCGTAAACTCGAAGAGTTTATCGTGAGCCATGGCTTGGTTGTCTTGAACGAGGCTGGAAACGCTCCGACGTTTTCCAGCCCTAGTGGACAGTCATACATCGACGTCACACTATCGACACCTGATATTTGCGACAAGGTGCGAGGTTGGAAGGTCCGCGAGGACCTGACGACCAGCGACCACCGAGTCATAGAGTTTTCTTTGAGTTTTTGCGCCGAGGACGGTGCTGCCGAAATTAGTAGCAACAGCAGCACCAACTGGAACGGATTATTACCAAGGTTCCGACTCCGAAGCGCAAAATGGCCCGAGTTCGACAAGGCGCTGCAGGAAAGTAAGAGGAGTATATCCCCCGATCCATTGAACAATAAGGGGGATGTCGAACATCTAGCACAGGAGATCGAAAGAATGATCGTCCAAGCGTGCGACTCCTCGATGCCAACCAAGCAGTGGCATTCAAAATCCGTCCCATGGTGGACGGCCGACCTGACGAGGCAAAAGAGGCGAGTCTACAAACTTAGACGAGCCTCGCAGAACGCAGCATGTTCAGAGGAGCAGAGGGCGGCCAAGAGGACCGAGTATCTTAAACAGAGAAAGGCCTACAAAGCCGCCATCAAAGCTGCTCGGTCGCACAGCTGGCGTGCATTCGTGACCGAGCAGGGAAACAAGGAACCCTGGGGCCTCATTTATAAGATCACGAGGCAGAAGATGACAGCCAGCACGGTCATCTCGAATATAAATCGTAACACTGCCCAGGGTTACACCACAGACTGGGACTCCACCGCTTCCGCGCTGCTGGAGGGGTTAATTCCGGACGATAGCCCCGCGAATGACTCCCCGGATCATGCGCGAGTCAGGAGGGAAGCTGCCATCGAGCCGGAGAGTGAGGACGCCAGTCCCTTCACCCTCTCGGAGCTCAGATCGGCGGTCAACCGACTGAAGAGCGGCAAGTGTCCAGGCCTAGATCGGATCGAGCCGGAGATTTTAAAACGTTCGTGTAATACAATCTCACGCGAGCTCCTCCGACTCTACAACGGATGCCTGGCACACGGAGTCTTTCCCGTGGAATGGAAAGTCGGGTCCATCATTACCATCCTTAAAGGACCCGAGAAACCTGAAACGGAGATAAAGTCCTACAGACCAATATGCTTGCTTTCGGTCGTAGGCAAAGTCTTGGAGAAGCTAATCGCTACGCGATTAGCTAGTTTGTTTTTGCACCCCGACTACGCCTCCGATCGGCAATACGGATTCAGGCCGCATCGATCCACGACTGATGCCGTGGTAAAGATGAGGGAGCTTGCGTCCGGTCGAGAGGAAAAGTACGTCGTGGGTCTGCTCTTCGACATTGCTGCGGCCTTTGATAATGTCTGGTGGCCAAGCATACTCAACGCGTTGAGGAAGCGAGGCTGCCCAAAAAACCTACTTAGATTGGTGGTCGACTACTTCGACGGCCGCGTGGTGACTATGGTGTCTGATCGCGGTGCAGTGCGGAAGAAAGTCACTAAGGGCTGCCCACAGGGATCGATTCTTGGTCCGAGCTGTTGGAACTTAGTCTTCGACGAGGTTCTACAGCTCTTATCGAACGCCGGGCTCGCTTGCGAGCCCATCGCCTATGCAGACGACCTTCTTGTCTTGATCTTCGCGAACAGCAGGAAGGGTCTAGAAAGCAATGGCCAATTGGTTGTGGACACCATTTCTCGCTGGTGCGACCAGCAGAAATTGTCGCTGTCTGCGACCAAGACCGAGATGTTATTCTTAAAAGGCTCTCTCGACAGAGAGAGGCCACCTGTGATAAAAGTAGGAGGTCGGAATATTGCCGCCAAGGACTCTGTGCGTTACCTTGGCGTGCATTTTGACTCTAGACTGGGTATCCATTCCCATGTCGAGTATTTGAATGCCAAGTCCTTGCGAACGTTTAATGCGCTAGCAAGGATTGCTAAGTCGAACTGGGGATTGGGATATCGGACGATGCGTACTTTGTACCGCGGCTTGTTTGTCCCAATCGTCACGTATGCTGCCGCGGGCTGGGCAGACCGCCTTACCTCTGGGACGAGTAAAGTGCTCACCAGGGCGCAGAGGCATGTTCTGCTTGGCTGCGTCAAAGCCTACAGGACAGTCTCCACTGATGCGATCCCCGTGATCGCCGGGGAGATACCTGTGGACTTGGCGATAGCGGAGTTCAGCTGCGTGTACAAAGCCAGGAAGAAACTCGGGTTCCAACATGGAACCTATCAAGTGAGTCAGGCCGAATTGGCTGACGAAGTCGTCACCGAAGCCCAAGTTCGCAGAAGGCTGAGGGAGGCGACTTTAGAGATGTGGCAGCAGAGATGGTCGTCCTCGACGAAGGGTAGGGAAACCTTCCAATACTTCGGCGAGGTATCAGACCGTCTCTCAGCGAGCTGGATCAGAGTCGACCATGATGTAGCGCAGTTCTTGAGCGGACACGGAGACTTCCGTGCGAAGCTCAAGACGTTCGCCCTGGTCGACGACGAGTTGTGCGAATGTGGGGAGGAGGAAACTCCAAACCACGTCCTCTACGATTGTCAGCGTTACGTAGAGGACAGGGAACACCTACGCCAGGCGGCGATTCGAGAAGGATTTCAGTGGCCAATCGACAAAGCCAGCCTGGTGTCAGAGCAGCTGTTTCAGGAGTTCCGAAAATTCGCACGATCCGTAAGCAAGACTAAGAAGCGAACATAGAACGAAACTGCATACGGAGCGTGGACTCGTCCAGCTCCGTTGATGTACGGCATGCTGGGCGAACCCCTCGGGGTTCGTCCCCTCGGGCCAGGCTGAAGCCCCTCTTGCGGAGATAAAAGACTTTAACACTACTCCGTAAGAGTGCCTGGATTGGGTTGGACTCGAGGTGGCAGTGGGAGTAGCACGCTGTCTTCCCCTGATACGATGGTGAACGAAGGTAGAGCCCGAACACCAGGCACAAGTCGCAAGAGCGGCCGGTATGGTCCACCAAGGACTTAGGTACGGCCCGTCTCTCAGAGACCACAGTTTGACGACAACACTAACTGTCCCTATCTACTGGCGGTGGCGGTCTGTGGCCACCCAGGGTTGAGAGGCGACCCCCGAACTAGTCCTCGCGAAGGTTGTTGCTACTACCGAGTCGATGGATGCGTCGACGATGAAGGCATTTTAGACCGTCAGTGCGTCGTACATGTAGTACTTCGCATAATGGCGAGGCCCGAGATTAAGCATGCGGGCTGTGGCGTGTTCATGTACAGCATTGAATATGCTGTACTACTCCTTAGCGGGGGACTGTTGTCACTTGTGGCTGCAGTCCCCCGCGTCACGTTATGCGGTTTTTCTGGTCTAACTGGAATGCCGCACTTTCGTTGTCTGAACACGCCACGAAGCAACACGCCGTCGGATTGAATGTTGCTGCTGAGCCGATAGGTGCATCGGCGATGAAAGCACTTGAGACCGCCAGTGCGTTGTACATGTAGTACTTCGCATAATGGCGAGGCCCTTGAACTAAGCATACGGGCTGTGGTGTGTTCATGTACAGCATTGAATATGCTGTACTACTCCCATCCGGGGGACTGTTGTCACTTGTGGCTTCAGTCCCCCGCGTTACGTTATGCGGTTTTTCTGGTCTGACTGGAATGCCGCATTTTCGTTATCTGAACACGCCACAAAGCAACACGCCGACGGAGTGAATGCTGCCGAGTTGACGGATGCATCAGATGCATCGGCGATGAGGGTGTTTTGAGACCGCCAGTGCGTTGTACATGTAGTACTTCGCATAATGGCGAGGCCCTTGAACTAAGCATACGGGCTGTGGCGTGTTCATGTACAGCATTGAATATGCTGTACTACTCCCTACCGGGGGACTGTTGTCACTTGTGGCTGCAGTCCCCCGCGTCACGTTATGCGGTTTTTCTGGTCTGACCGGAATGCCGCATTTTCGTTGTCTGAGCGCGCCACGTAGCAACATGCCGCTGGATCTAGAAATCGGGATGCAACCAATCGCCTGGGCAACCCAGGCCGCAAGGGGCAAACGTGCCCTAGCCACACTTGAGCCTCCACGAAAAAGGTACCGCTGGATAGCTCGTGTTCTCAAAACGCAGCGAACCGAACGAAGTGTGGTGGAGAGGAAGAGGCAGCCTCTCCGACTGCTGTCTCCCGCGTGTTTGCCGTGCGTGGCGACCCTTGTCGTCGGAAAAGAGGATCCTGGGATCTGAGGGGGCCCTCTCCTGCGGGTGAGACGTCCCCAACACGTACCTTTGGCCTCTGCTTCGGCTAGATGGGAGGCTGGACGAGAAAAGCAGCCCTGGTCCAGTCAATCGGCTTGGAACGACCATACGCTTCGGCGAGTGGGTTCTGACGGGCGAGGACGCGGGCTGGGTTGAGTAATCGGCCCAGTCAGCAGACTATGTCCGGTGCGTAGCCCTAACCCAGCCTGATGGCGGGTTCCAAAATGTGTGGGTCGGTGGTGGCCGGGGAGCGTACCGGATGAAAGAAAGATTCACATTATGGGATCTAAATCGAAAACACAAATTGAACGATCAAAGTCGGCGGGTCCAGCTCCTACTCGGAGTGAAGCCGTCGCCACAGACGCGGAAGCTACAGCAGCAGCTGTTAGCCCTCCTGCGTCTGCGAAAAAGACAAGGTCCGGGAAGGTGTTAAACATCGCCAATCCTCGTGTGACCTTGGAGAGATGCGTGACACCCACGCGAGCGGTCTCGGTGAAAACTGAGGCCACGGAAGAAGGCGCGCCGGACACCGGTAACGTGGGGACAGCGCCCAAGTCGGGGGACTCCCCCAGCCGCAAGGCTGGGAAGGGGAAACCCAAAAAAATCGAACAAGTCAAAGACACGCTCGTGAAGGTGCAACCGGCACCCGTGCGTGTCGAAGACCCCGAAGGTGGCGGTTGGAAAACCGTCACCAAAAAATCGAAGCGTGCCAAGCCAGTCGCACCTACTGGCAAGGCCGCAGCAAACCAGGCCAGGAAATCGAAGGGGACGGTTTCCGGGCACAAGGTACGGCCTCTCGATCTCGTGAGAGACGAAGCCTTCAGGCGAGTATCGGAGATACGGACCTTTTGCTTTCGACCCGAGTCGAAAGTCAACAAGGAGTCCGGGTCGAAGATACTAGCAGAAGTCGGAGCACTCAACGAGTTGGTCCAGGAGCTGATTCAAAGAAACAGCTTCGTCGAAGGGCAACTCGCCGCGGTCAGGGCGGACCTAAAAGCGCGCCCTGCCGTAATGAGTGCGGCGCGACCTGGGCCGTCCAAGGGATCCCTCCCGAAGACGGTCTCCAATGCCGCGCAGTTGACCTACGCCCAAGTGGCAAAGGTCAACCAGTCAGCGACTCCGGAGGCGAGAAGACCACCGACACAATACGTGGTGCGTATCTTCCCGCCAAAGGATAAAGGACAGAACAGCGATGCTACTAAGAGAGCTGTTCTGTCGATCGTAAAACCTGCGAAGGAGGCGATCCGTGTCAGATCGGTTCGACGCATCCACTCCGGTGGCATCGTCGTCGAAACCGATCGCAAGGAGGACCTAAAAGCCTTCGTAGGCAATAAGAAGCTGGCGAGTGCGGGACTGTCCGTCTCCTTGCCCAGCAAACGGGACCCCGAGGTCCTGATTTATGACATTCCGAAAGGGATGGGCAAGGAGGAAATTGCCTCCAGTCTTTGGAGGCAAAACCTCTCTGAGGCGTCCCAGAAGGATGTGCCTTCGGGTGTTCGGGTCAGTCGCATGGCTGGCAAGACCCCGGAGACAGCCAACTGGGTAGTGGCCGTCAGTCCGCAGATTCGTCGGCGGCTGGCGCAGAGAGGGGACCGGGTGTACCTTGGGTGGAGTTCCTGCCGTGTGCGGGACTTCATACAGGTCACCCGTTGCTATAAGTGCCAGCGCTTCGGGCACACCGCGAAGCGCTGTAAATTCAAAGAGGATGTCTGCGGACATTGTGCCGAAAAAGGGCACGGCTATGCGCTCTGCAGCAGGAAGAGCAAGCCTCCGGTTTGTTCCAACTGCAAAGACAGAGGGCGGCCACACGACCATAAGTCGCGAGACCCGGCCTGCGCCTCCTATCAGGAAGCGCTGGTTTTGGAGATGTCTCGCATTAGACAGGAATAATAATTTGAATCTCGAATGGATAGTACAAACGACCGGCGACGCTCGAGAGTCATACGGGTCATGCAGCATAACATGCAGCGGGCCCGAAACGTGACCGACGAAGTCCGGACTGAGATGCATAGGCGAGGGGTAGATGTGTTGCTTGCACAAGAGCCATATAGCTGGCGGGGTACTGTGCCCGGGCTAGGCTTGAGAACGAGGCTGATCACGGCAGGCGAACCGGTGATGGCTGCAATAGCGGTCAGAAACCCGGATCTAACCGTGGTCAAAGTCTCTAACTTGTGCGACACGCATTTGTCCTGTGTCAGCATCTCGGGTTCGTTTGGGAGCTTCTTCCTGATCAGCCAGTACTTTCAATGCTCCGATGACGTTGAATCAGGTCTGGCGCGGTTGGAGAGAGCTCTTTCCGCACTTAAGCATAACCGAGTCATTATCTCTGCCGACGTTAACGCGAAATCAGCCCAGTGGGGCAGCGCGGAGACGGACGTGAGAGGCCGTAAACTCGAAGAGTTTATCGTGAGCCATGGCTTGGTTGTCTTGAACGAGGCTGGAAACGCTCCGACGTTTTCCAGCCCTAGTGGACAGTCATACATCGACGTCACACTATCGACACCTGATATTTGCGACAAGGTGCGAGGTTGGAAGGTCCGCGAGGACCTGACGACCAGCGACCACCGAGTCATAGAGTTTTCTCTGAGTTTTTGCGCCGAGGACGGTGCTGCCGAAATTAGTAGCAACAGCAGCACCAACCGGAACGGATTATTACCAAGGTTCCGACTCCGAAGCGCAAAATGGCCCGAGTTCGACAAGGCGCTGCAGGAAAGTAAGAGGAGTATATCCCCCGATCCATTGAACAATAAGGGGGATGTCGAACATCTAGCACAGGAGATCGAAAGAATGATCGTCCAAGCGTGCGACTCCTCGATGCCAACCAAGCAGTGGCATTCAAAATCCGTCCCATGGTGGACGGCCGACCTGACGAGGCAAAAGAGGCGAGTCTACAAACTTAGACGAGCCTCGCAGAACGCAGCATGTTCAGAGGAGCAGAGGGCGGCCAAGAGGACCGAGTATCTTAAACAGAGAAAGGCCTACAAAGCCGCCATCAAAGCTGCTCGGTCGCACAGCTGGCGTGCATTCGTGACCGAGCAGGGAAACAAGGAACCCTGGGGCCTCATTTATAAGATCACGAGGCAGAAGATGACAGCCAGCACGGTCATCTCGAATATAAATCGTAACACTGCCCAGGGTTACACCACAGACTGGGACTCCACCGCTTCCGCGCTGCTGGAGGGGTTAATTCCGGACGATAGCCCCGCGAATGACTCCCCGGATCATGCGCGAGTCAGGAGGGAAGCTGCCATCGAGCCGGAGAGTGAGGACGCCAGTCCCTTCACCCTCTCGGAGCTCAGATCGGCGGTCAACCGACTGAAGAGCGGCAAGTGTCCAGGCCTAGATCGGATCGAGCCGGAGATTTTAAAACGTTCGTGTAATACAATCTCACGCGAGCTCCTCCGACTCTACAACGGATGCCTGGCACACGGAGTCTTTCCCGTGGAATGGAAAGTCGGGTCCATCATTACCATCCTTAAAGGACCCGAGAAACCTGAAACGGAGATAAAGTCCTACAGACCAATATGCTTGCTTTCGGTCGTAGGCAAAGTCTTGGAGAAGCTAATCGCTACGCGATTAGCTAGTTTGTTTTTGCACCCCGACTACGCCTCCGATCGGCAATACGGATTCAGGCCGCATCGATCCACGACTGATGCCGTGGTAAAGATGAGGGAGCTTGCGTCCGGTCGAGAGGAAAAGTACGTCGTGGGTCTGCTCTTCGACATTGCTGCGGCCTTTGATAATGTCTGGTGGCCAAGCATACTCAACGCGTTGAGGAAGCGAGGCTGCCCAAAAAACCTATTTAGATTGGTGGTCGACTACTTCGACGGCCGCGTGGTGACTATGGTGTCTGATCGCGGTGCAGTGCGGAAGAAAGTCACTAAGGGCTGCCCACAGGGATCGATTCTTGGTCCGAGCTGTTGGAACTTAGTCTTCGACGAGGTTCTACAGCTCCTATCGAACGCCGGGCTCGCTTGCGAGCCCATCGCCTATGCAGACGACCTTCTTGTCTTGATCTTCGCGAACAGCAGGAAGGGTCTAGAAAGCAATGGCCAATTGGTTGTGGACACCATTTCTCGCTGGTGCGACCAGCAGAAATTGTCGCTGTCTGCGACCAAGACCGAGATGGTATTCTTAAAAGGCTCTCTCGACAGAGAGAGGCCACCTGTGATAAAAGTAGGAGGTCGGAATATTGCCGTCAAGGACTCTGTGCGTTACCTTGGCGTGCATTTTGACTCTAGACTGGGTATCCATTCCCATGTCGAGTATTTGAATGCTAAGTCCTTGCGAACGTTTAATGCGCTAGCAAGGATTGCTAAGTCGAACTGGGGATTGGGATATCGGACGATGCGTACTTTGTACCGCGGCTTGTTTGTCCCAATCGTCACGTATGCTGCCGCGGGCTGGGCAGACCGCCTTACCTCTGGGACGAGTAAAG
>NW_027476328.1:147500-155000 GCF_051020955.1 Megalopta genalis | reverse complement strand
TTCCACAAAATTATAAAAAGTATACGGCTGTGTAGCGGGGATCAAAACGAGTAATTTCATGTATAAAGTTTAATTAAACTCCCAATAGTTTGCCGGGAAACATCGATTATTCCGATCTAGAAAGAGACAGAGACAGTCGATCCGCGTTATGTTAAATATTTCAAGGTTACCGATTCCACAAAATTATAAAAAGTATACGGCTGTGTAGCGGGGATCAAAACGAGTAATTTCGTGTATAAAGTTTAATTAAACTCCCAATAGTTTGCCGGGAAACATCGATTATTCCGATCTAGAAAGAGACAGAGACAGTCGATCCGCGTTATGTTAAATATTTCAAGGTTCCCGATTCCACAAAATTATAAAAAGTATACGGCTGTGTAGCGGGGATCAAAACGAGTAATTTCGTGTATAAAGTTTAATTAATCTCCCAATAGTTTGCCGGGAAACATCGATTATTCCGATCTAGAAAGAGACAGAGACAGTCGATCCGCGTTATGTTAAATATTTCAAGGTTCCCGATTCCACAAAATTATAAAAAGTATACGGCTGTGTAGCGGGGATCAAAACGAGTAATTTCATGTATAAAGTTTAATTAAACTCCCAATAGTTTGCCGGGAAACATCGATTATTCCGATCTAGAAAGAGACAGAGACAGTCGATCCGCGTTATGTTAAATATTTCAAGGTTACCGATTCCACAAAATTATAAAAAGTATACGGCTGTGTAGCGGGGATCAAAACGAGTAATTTCGTGTATAAAGTATAATTAATATCCCATTAGTTTGCCGGGAAACATCGATTATTCCGATCTAGAAAGAGACAGAGACAGTCGATCCGCGTTATGTTAAATATTTCAAGGTTCCCGATTCCACAAAATTATAAAAAGTATACGGCTGTGTAGCGGGGATCAAAACGAGTAATTTCGTGTATAAAGTTTAATTAATATCCCATTACATTGCCGGGAAACATCAATACTTCGATCGCGCGAGAGAGACAGAGAAACGAACAGTCTTTTTTTCGATTTACGGCTAAAATAAATTTTTCTCATTTTATTCAATAACATATTCTTGCTTAGATAACTTTTTTACATAGGGATTAAGCATTTAGAACGATATAATGTTTAAAATAAGGGCACTTTACTCTTGACATTTTACGGTTTTTTCAATTTTCTGAAAAATCCTACCATTAGATTTTTTTAAAAATACGATATTCTTGCTTAACTAACGTTTCTACATAGGGATTAAGCATTTAGAACGAAATCTAATGTCAGAAAATGGCACTTTACTCTTGACATTTTTCGGTTTTTTCAATTTTCTGGAAAATCCTATCATTAGATTTTTTTAAAAATACGATGTTCTTGCTTAACTAACGTTTTTACATAGGGATTAAGCATTTAGAACGATATAATGTTTAAAATAAGGGCACTTTACTCTTGACATTTTACGGTTTTTTCAATTTTCTGAAAAATCCTATCATTAGATTTTTTTAAAAATACGATAATCTTGCATAACTAACGTTTCTACATAGGGATTAAGCATTTAGAACGAAATCTAATGTCAGAAAATGGCACTTTACTCTTGACATTTTTCGGTTTTTTCAATTTTCTGGAAAATCCTATCATTAGATTTTTTTAAAAATACGATATTCTTGCTTAACTAACGTTTTTACATAGGGATTAAGCATTTAGAACGAAATCTAATGTAGGAAAATGGTACTTTACTCTTGATCGGTACGTTGGGACTTTGAAAATATTCGGGCGTTCCAATCGCTCGTCTGTTGCATCATAGCGCGTCTCGGCGCAATCGACCGATTCGCTCGACCCATTATTTTCGATTTACGGCTAAAATAAATTTTTCTCATTTTATTCAATAACATATTCTTGCTTAGATAACTTTTTTACATAGGGATTAAGCATTTAGAACGATATAATGTTTAAAATAAGGGCACTTTACTCTTGACATTTTACGGTTTTTTCAATTTTATGAAAAATCCTATCATTAGATTTTTTTAAAAATACGATAATCTTGCTTAACTAACGTTTCTACATAGGGATTAAGCATTTAGAACGAAATCTAATGTCAGAAAATGGCACTTTACTCTTGACATTTTTCGGTTTTTTCAATTTTCTGGAAAATCCTATCATTAGATTTTTTTTAAAATACGATATTCTTGCTTAACTAACGTTTTTACATAGGGATTAAGCATTTAGAACGAAATCTAATGTAGGAAAATGGTACTTTACTCTTGATCGGTACGTTGGGACTTTGAAAATATTCGGGCGTTCCAATCGCTCGTCTGTTGCATCATAGCGCGTCTCGGCGCAATCGACCGATTCGCTCGACCCATTATTTTCGATTTACGGCTAAAATAAATTTTTCTCATTTTATTCAATAACATATTCTTGCTTAGATAACTTTTTTACATAGGGATTAAGCATTTAGAACGATACATTGTTTAAAATAATGGCACTTTACTCTTGACATTTTACGGTTTTTTCAATTTTCTGAAAAATCCTATCATTAGATTTTTTTAAAAATACGATAATCTTGCATAACTAACGTTTCTACATAGGGATTAAGCATTTAGAACGAAATCTAATGTCAGAAAATGGCACTTTACTCTTGACATTTTTCGGTTTTTTCAATTTTCTGGAAAATCCTATCATTAGATTTTTTTAAAAATACGATATTCTTGCTTAACTAACGTTTTTACATAGGGATTAAGCATTTAGAACGAAATCTAATGTAGGAAAATGGTACTTTACTCTTGATCGGTACGTTGGGACTTAGAAAATATTCGGCCGTACGCGGCGCGTCTCGGCGCTTCGAACAGCTCCGGTGTCCCCATTATTTTCGATTTACGGCTAAAATAAATTCTTCTAATTTTTTTCAATTACATATTCTTGCTTAAATAACTTTTTTACATAGGGATTAAGCATTTAGAACGATACATTGCTTAAAATAATGGCACTTTACTCTTGACATTTTACGGTTTTTTCAATTTTCTGAAAAATCCTATCATTAGATTTTTTTAAAAATACGATATTCTTGCTTAACTAACGTTTCTACATAGGGATTAAGCATTTAGAACGAAATCTAATGTCAGAAAATGGCACTTTACTCTTGACATTTTTCGGTTTTTTCAATTTTCTGGAAAATCCTATCATTAGATTTTTTTAAAAATACGATATTCTTGCTTAACTAACGTTTCTACATAGGGATTAAGCATTTAGAACGAAATCTAATGTCAGAAAATGGCACTTTACTCTTGACATTTTTCGGTTTTTTCAATTTTCTGGAAAATCCTATCATTAGATTTTTTTAAAAATACGATATTCTTGCTTAACTAACGTTTTTACATAGGGATTAAGCATTTAGAACGAAATCTAATGTAGGAAAATGGTACTTTACTCTTGATCGGTACGTTGGGACTTAGAAAATATTCGGCCGTACGCGGCGCGTCTCGGCGCTTCGAACAGCTCCGGTGTCCCCATTATTTTCGATTTACGGCTAAAATAAATTTTTCTAATTTTTTTCAATAACATATTCTTGCTTAAATAACTTTTTTACATAGGGATTAAGCATTTAGAACGATACATTGTTTAAAATAATGGCACTTTACTCTTGACATTTTACGGTTTTTTCAATTTTCTGAAAAATCCTATCATTAGATTTTTTTAAAAATACGATATTCTTGCTTAACTAACGTTTCTACATAGGGATTAAGCATTTAGAACGAAATCTAATGTCAGAAAATGGCACTTTACTCTTGACATTTTTCGGTTTTTTCAATTTTCTGGAAAATCCTATCATTAGATTTTTTTTAAAATACGATATTCTTGCTTAACTAACGTTTTTACATAGGGATTAAGCATTTAGAACGAAATCTAATGTAGGAAAATGGTACTTTACTCTTGACCGGTACGTTGGGACTTTGAAAATATTCGGGCGTTCCAATCGCTCGTCTGTTGCATCATAGCGCGTCTCGGCGCAATCGACCGATTCGCTCGACCCATTATTTTCGATTTACGGCTAAAATAAATTTTTCTCATTTTATTCAATAACATATTCTTGCTTAGATAACTTTTTTACATAGGGATTAAGCATTTAGAACGATATAATGTTTAAAATAAGGGCACTTTACTCTTGACATTTTACGGTTTTTTCAATTTTCTGAAAAATCCTATCATTAGATTTTTTTAAAAATACGATAATCTTGCATAACTAACGTTTCTACATAGGGATTAAGCATTTAGAACGAAATCTAATGTCAGAAAATGGCACTTTACTCTTGACATTTTTCGGTTTTTTCAATTTTCTGGAAAATCCTATCATTAGATTTTTTTAAAAATACGATATTCTTGCTTAACTAACGTTTTTACATAGGGATTAAGCATTTAGAACGAAATCTAATGTAGGAAAATGGTACTTTACTCTTGATCGGTACGTTGGGACTTTGAAAATATTCGGGCGTTCCAATCGCTCGTCTGTTGCATCATAGCGCGTCTCGGCGCAATCGACCGATTCGCTCGACCCATTATTTTCGATTTACGGCTAAAATAAATTTTTCTCATTTTATTCAATAACATATTCTTGCTTAGATAACTTTTTTACATAGGGATTAAGCATTTAGAACGATATAATGTTTAAAATAAGGGCACTTTACTCTTGACATTTTACGGTTTTTTCAATTTTCTGAAAAATCCTACCATTAGATTTTTTTAAAAATACGATATTCTTGCTTAACTAACGTTTCTACATAGGGATTAAGCATTTAGAACGAAATCTAATGTCAGAAAATGGCACTTTACTCTTGACATTTTTCGGTTTTTTCAATTTTCTGGAAAATCCTATCATTAGATTTTTTTAAAAATACGATATTCTTGCTTAACTAACGTTTTTACATAGGGATTAAGCATTTAGAACGAAATCTAATGTAGGAAAATGGTACTTTACTCTTGATCGGTACGTTGGGACTTAGAAAATATTCGGCCGTACGCGGCGCGTCTCGGCGCTTCGAACAGCTCCGGTGTCCCCATTATTTTCGATTTACGGCTAAAATAAATTTTTCTAATTTTTTTCAATAACATATTCTTGCTTAAATAACTTTTTTACATAGGGATTAAGCATTTAGAACGATACATTGTTTAAAATAATGGCACTTTACTCTTGACATTTTACGGTTTTTTCAATTTTCTGAAAAATCCTATCATTAGATTTTTTTAAAAATACGATATTCTTGCTTAACTAACGTTTCTACATAGGGATTAAGCATTTAGAACGAAATCTAATGTCAGAAAATGGCACTTTACTCTTGACATTTTTCGGTTTTTTCAATTTTCTGGAAAATCCTATCATTAGATTTTTTTAAAAATACGATATTCTTGCTTAACTAACGTTTTTACATAGGGATTAAGCATTTAGAACGAAATCTAATGTAGGAAAATGGTACTTTACTCTTGATCGGTACGTTGGGACTTAGAAAATATTCGGCCGTACGCGGCGCGTCTCGGCGCTTCGAACAGCTCCGGTGTCCCCATTATTTTCGATTTACGGCTAAAATAAATTTTTCTAATTTTTTTCAATAACATATTCTTGCTTAAATAACTTTTTTACATAGGGATTAAGCATTTAGAACGATACATTGTTTAAAATAATGGCACTTTACTCTTGACATTTTACGGTTTTTTCAATTTTCTGAAAAATCCTATCATTAGATTTTTTTAAAAATACGATATTCTTGCTTAACTAACGTTTCTACATAGGGATTAAGCATTTAGAACGAAATCTAATGTCAGAAAATGGCACTTTACTCTTGACATTTTTCGGTTTTTTCAATTTTCTGGAAAATCCTATCATTAGATTTTTTTAAAAATACGATATTCTTGCTTAACTAACGTTTTTACATAGGGATTAAGCATTTAGAACGAAATCTAATGTAGGAAAATGGTACTTTACTCTTGATCGGTACGTTGGGACTTAGAAAATATTCGGCCGTACGCGGCGCGTCTCGGCGCTTCGAACAGCTCCGGTGTCCCCATTATTTTCGATTTACGGCTAAAATAAATTTTTCTAATTTTTTTCGATTACATATTCTTGCTTAAATAACTTTTTTACATAGGGATTAAGCATTTAGAACGACATGTTGTTTAAAATAATGGTACTTTACTCTTGTGATTTTTCGGTTTTTTTTGATTATTTTGAAAAATAAATTTTTGTAATTTTTTTAAATGCGATATTCGTGATCAGTGAACGATTTCACATATGGATTAAGCATTTAGAATCGTGCGGACGCGTTATTAAAAAAGTTTACTCGATGCGATGGGACTTTAAAAAGTTTGTGAAAATTTTCATATTGGGAAAAAATGTGTAATTTTTTGTCTAGTTTACGGTAGTGTAATTTATTTTAATGTTTACTATAAAAATTTTTTTCGTTCGTTCACGCGCTATGTTACAACAGCACGGCCGGGCGGTCTGTTGCCGCAGCGGTTTACACTCATAAGCGCGCGTGCTATTCGGCCGGCGGCGCCGGCGTCCTTGCCGGCCGTTCGGTATCTATAAGAGATACACGGTCCGTGCGAGGCGGACGGAGCAGAGCGGGTTTTGGGCCAATTCTACGATCTCGGTCGAGAAGCTGTCTCAGAGCTCCTTCGGGGCTTCGGTCCTGACTGTTTCGTGCCGTTTACGTTACGGACTTTTCTCCACACAGCGTGGCCACGGGTCGGTGTCTTTGACCGAATGGCCCATATGTGGCAAGCCCTACGGGGTTGGTTACCCGTATGCACTTTGTATGTATACTCGTACTCACTGAGCAATCGACTCTTCTGTCCGAGCGATGGAAAAATTTTTTAAAATGCATCTGTAAGATTTGGAAGCAAATCGTACCAATTGAAAACTGTGGCTAAAATGAAATAGCCCAGTGGAGAGAGAAAACTATCAAAAAACTGATTTTTTAAATCAAGAGGTGTCAGAAATCGAAATGCCTAGCGCGAGCGGAAGAACACGCTTTCTCGCCAGTCCAGCATGTGTCCTGTCCGTTCTTCCTCGGCTTGCCGATTTTGCCCAGATCAGAGGTTTCGTGCTTCCGGCGGTCAGAAGATCAGCGTGAGCGTACGCGCTTCCACGACTATGGCATCACCCATGTACTTTTTCCTTTGAATATATTTGAGTACATAAAAAATATTAAAACATATAGAGAGAACTGTGTCTTGGATCTTAAAAATTTGTCAATAGCGATGATATATTATTACTTAACTTGAAGTATTTGTACGTTTTAGCTGGGACGTACATTTATCTTACAAGATGTTAATAGCGAGACTCTTGAAGATAAAATTATCTTGTGATTTTATGAAGGCAAAGATAGAAACGTACGAAGCTGGCGTACGTAGAAAAATGTGATTTTATGATAGAACAAAAATATAATACGTACGTTTTTGGGCGTACGGTAAAATATCTGTATGGTAGAAAAATGAAAGAAATTGAGCGTTAAAGAAGATATGTTA
>NW_027476328.1:122500-135000 GCF_051020955.1 Megalopta genalis | reverse complement strand
GGTACGAAACAATACGCCGCTGGAAAAAAAAGCAATACGCCGCTGGTACGAACCAATACGCCGCTGGAAAAAAAGCAATACGCCGCTGGAAAAAAAGCAATACGCCGCTGGTACGAACCAATACGCCGCTGGAAAAAAAAGCAATACGCCGCTGGTACGAAGCAATACGCCGCTGGTAAAAAAGCAATACGCCGCTGGTACGAAGCAATACGCCGCTGGTACTTTGTAATAAGAATTACATTACAAGATAGAAAGCACTACGCCGCTGGACATAAAATCTCCATTATCCGAACGAAAGTAACACGCCGCTGGTACTTTATTTTATTATAATAATTTAATTATAAGACAGAAACCGCTGGTACTTGGTTGTAAAATCTCCATTATCCGAACGAAAGCAATACGCCGTTGGTACTTGGTTATAAAATTTTCATTACAAGACAGAAAGCAATATGCCGCTGGTTATATTAATGTAATCTTATGGAAAGCATTACGCCGCTGGAACTTTGACCATTGCAATAATCGATCGGAAGCTATACACAGCAAGGAATACGAATATTATACCAAGAGATCGAAAACAATACGCTGTTCGGACGTTTTGACTAGCCGTCGCACAGTGCAGACGCGTCGACCCGTCGCTCCGCATTTCGAGCGCAATTTCAGTGGTTTTTCAGTTCAGAAAATTACAGAGAGTGTTTGGTTGTGTTGCAGGAGTCAAACTGAATGATTTGATGCATAAAGTTTAATTAAACTCCCATTAGTTTGCCGGGAAACATCGATTCTTCCGATCTAGAAAGAGACAGAGATAGACGATCCGCGTTATGTTAAATATTTCAAGGTTCCCGATTCCACAAAATTATAAAAAGTATACGGCTGTGTAGCAGGGATCAAAACGAGTAATTTCGTGTATAAAGTTTAATTAATATCCCATTAGTTTGCCGGGAAACATCGATTATTCCGATCTAGAAAGAGACAGAGACAGTCGATCCGCGTTATGTTAAATATTTCAAGGTTACCGATTCCACAAAATTATAAAAAGTATACGGCTGTGTAGCGGGGATCAAAACGAGTAATTTCGTGTATAAAGTTTAATTAATCTCCCAATAGTTTGCCGGGAAACATCGATTATTCCGATCTAGAAAGAGACAGAGACAGTCGATCCGCGTTATGTTAAATATTTCAAGGTTCCCGATTCCACAAAATTATAAAAAGTATACGGCTGTGTAGCGGGGATCAAAACGAGTAATTTCGTGTATAAAGTTTAATTAATCTCCCAATAGTTTGCCGGGAAACATCGATTATTCCGATCTAGAAAGAGACAGAGACAGTCGATCCGCGTTATGTTAAATATTTCAAGGTTCCCGATTCCACAAAATTATAAAAAGTATACGGCTGTGTAGCGGGGATCAAAACGAGTAATTTCATGTATAAAGTTTAATTAAACTCCCAATAGTTTGCCGGGAAACATCGATTATTCCGATCTAGAAAGAGACAGAGACAGTCGATCCGCGTTATGTTAAATATTTCAAGGTTACCGATTCCACAAAATTATAAAAAGTATACGGCTGTGTAGCGGGGATCAAAACGAGTAATTTCGTGTATAAAGTATAATTAATATCCCATTAGTTTGCCGGGAAACATCGATTATTCCGATCTAGAAAGAGACAGAGACAGTCGATCCGCGTTATGTTAAATATTTCAAGGTTCCCGATTCCACAAAATTATAAAAAGTATACGGCTGTGTAGCGGGGATCAAAACGAGTAATTTCGTGTATAAAGTTTAATTAATCTCCCAATAGTTTGCCGGGAAACATCGATTATTCCGATCTAGAAAGAGACAGAGACAGTCGATCCGCGTTATGTTAAATATTTCAAGGTTCCCGATTCCACAAAATTATAAAAAGTATACGGCTGTGTAGCGGGGATCAAAACGAGTAATTTCATGTATAAAGTTTAATTAAACTCCCAATAGTTTGCCGGGAAACATCGATTATTCCGATCTAGAAAGAGACAGAGACAGTCGATCCGCGTTATGTTAAATATTTCAAGGTTACCGATTCCACAAAATTATAAAAAGTATACGGCTGTGTAGCGGGGATCAAAACGAGTAATTTCGTGTATAAAGTTTAATTAAACTCCCAATAGTTTGCCGGGAAACATCGATTATTCCGATCTAGAAAGAGACAGAGACAGTCGATCCGCGTTATGTTAAATATTTCAAGGTTCCCGATTCCACAAAATTATAAAAAGTATACGGCTGTGTAGCGGGGATCAAAACGAGTAATTTCGTGTATAAAGTTTAATTAATCTCCCAATAGTTTGCCGGGAAACATCGATTATTCCGATCTAGAAAGAGACAGAGACAGTCGATCCGCGTTATGTTAAATATTTCAAGGTTCCCGATTCCACAAAATTATAAAAAGTATACGGCTGTGTAGCGGGGATCAAAACGAGTAATTTCATGTATAAAGTTTAATTAAACTCCCAATAGTTTGCCGGGAAACATCGATTATTCCGATCTAGAAAGAGACAGAGACAGTCGATCCGCGTTATGTTAAATATTTCAAGGTTACCGATTCCACAAAATTATAAAAAGTATACGGCTGTGTAGCGGGGATCAAAACGAGTAATTTCGTGTATAAAGTATAATTAATATCCCATTAGTTTGCCGGGAAACATCGATTATTCCGATCTAGAAAGAGACAGAGACAGTCGATCCGCGTTATGTTAAATATTTCAAGGTTCCCGATTCCACAAAATTATAAAAAGTATACGGCTGTGTAGCGGGGATCAAAACGAGTAATTTCGTGTATAAAGTTTAATTAATATCCCATTACATTGCCGGGAAACATCAATACTTCGATCGCGCGAGAGAGACAGAGAAACGAACAGTCTTTTTTTCGATTTACGGCTAAAATAAATTTTTCTCATTTTATTCAATAACATATTCTTGCTTAGATAACTTTTTTACATAGGGATTAAGCATTTAGAACGATATAATGTTTAAAATAAGGGCACTTTACTCTTGACATTTTACGGTTTTTTCAATTTTCTGAAAAATCCTACCATTAGATTTTTTTAAAAATACGATATTCTTGCTTAACTAACGTTTCTACATAGGGATTAAGCATTTAGAACGAAATCTAATGTCAGAAAATGGCACTTTACTCTTGACATTTTTCGGTTTTTTCAATTTTCTGGAAAATCCTATCATTAGATTTTTTTAAAAATACGATGTTCTTGCTTAACTAACGTTTTTACATAGGGATTAAGCATTTAGAACGATATAATGTTTAAAATAAGGGCACTTTACTCTTGACATTTTACGGTTTTTTCAATTTTCTGAAAAATCCTATCATTAGATTTTTTTAAAAATACGATAATCTTGCATAACTAACGTTTCTACATAGGGATTAAGCATTTAGAACGAAATCTAATGTCAGAAAATGGCACTTTACTCTTGACATTTTTCGGTTTTTTCAATTTTCTGGAAAATCCTATCATTAGATTTTTTTAAAAATACGATATTCTTGCTTAACTAACGTTTTTACATAGGGATTAAGCATTTAGAACGAAATCTAATGTAGGAAAATGGTACTTTACTCTTGATCGGTACGTTGGGACTTTGAAAATATTCGGGCGTTCCAATCGCTCGTCTGTTGCATCATAGCGCGTCTCGGCGCAATCGACCGATTCGCTCGACCCATTATTTTCGATTTACGGCTAAAATAAATTTTTCTCATTTTATTCAATAACATATTCTTGCTTAGATAACTTTTTTACATAGGGATTAAGCATTTAGAACGATATAATGTTTAAAATAAGGGCACTTTACTCTTGACATTTTACGGTTTTTTCAATTTTATGAAAAATCCTATCATTAGATTTTTTTAAAAATACGATAATCTTGCTTAACTAACGTTTCTACATAGGGATTAAGCATTTAGAACGAAATCTAATGTCAGAAAATGGCACTTTACTCTTGACATTTTTCGGTTTTTTCAATTTTCTGGAAAATCCTATCATTAGATTTTTTTTAAAATACGATATTCTTGCTTAACTAACGTTTTTACATAGGGATTAAGCATTTAGAACGAAATCTAATGTAGGAAAATGGTACTTTACTCTTGATCGGTACGTTGGGACTTTGAAAATATTCGGGCGTTCCAATCGCTCGTCTGTTGCATCATAGCGCGTCTCGGCGCAATCGACCGATTCGCTCGACCCATTATTTTCGATTTACGGCTAAAATAAATTTTTCTCATTTTATTCAATAACATATTCTTGCTTAGATAACTTTTTTACATAGGGATTAAGCATTTAGAACGATACATTGTTTAAAATAATGGCACTTTACTCTTGACATTTTACGGTTTTTTCAATTTTCTGAAAAATCCTATCATTAGATTTTTTTAAAAATACGATAATCTTGCATAACTAACGTTTCTACATAGGGATTAAGCATTTAGAACGAAATCTAATGTCAGAAAATGGCACTTTACTCTTGACATTTTTCGGTTTTTTCAATTTTCTGGAAAATCCTATCATTAGATTTTTTTAAAAATACGATATTCTTGCTTAACTAACGTTTTTACATAGGGATTAAGCATTTAGAACGAAATCTAATGTAGGAAAATGGTACTTTACTCTTGATCGGTACGTTGGGACTTAGAAAATATTCGGCCGTACGCGGCGCGTCTCGGCGCTTCGAACAGCTCCGGTGTCCCCATTATTTTCGATTTACGGCTAAAATAAATTCTTCTAATTTTTTTCAATTACATATTCTTGCTTAAATAACTTTTTTACATAGGGATTAAGCATTTAGAACGATACATTGCTTAAAATAATGGCACTTTACTCTTGACATTTTACGGTTTTTTCAATTTTCTGAAAAATCCTATCATTAGATTTTTTTAAAAATACGATATTCTTGCTTAACTAACGTTTCTACATAGGGATTAAGCATTTAGAACGAAATCTAATGTCAGAAAATGGCACTTTACTCTTGACATTTTTCGGTTTTTTCAATTTTCTGGAAAATCCTATCATTAGATTTTTTTTAAAATACGATATTCTTGCTTAACTAACGTTTTTACATAGGGATTAAGCATTTAGAACGAAATCTAATGTAGGAAAATGGTACTTTACTCTTGACCGGTACGTTGGGACTTTGAAAATATTCGGGCGTTCCAATCGCTCGTCTGTTGCATCATAGCGCGTCTCGGCGCAATCGACCGATTCGCTCGACCCATTATTTTCGATTTACGGCTAAAATAAATTTTTCTCATTTTATTCAATAACATATTCTTGCTTAGATAACTTTTTTACATAGGGATTAAGCATTTAGAACGATATAATGTTTAAAATAAGGGCACTTTACTCTTGACATTTTACGGTTTTTTCAATTTTCTGAAAAATCCTATCATTAGATTTTTTTAAAAATACGATAATCTTGCATAACTAACGTTTCTACATAGGGATTAAGCATTTAGAACGAAATCTAATGTCAGAAAAGGGCACTTTACTCTTGACATTTTTCGGTTTTTTCAATTTTCTGGAAAATCCTATCATTAGATTTTTTTAAAAATACGATATTCTTGCTTAACTAACGTTTTTACATAGGGATTAAGCATTTAGAACGAAATCTAATGTAGGAAAATGGTACTTTACTCTTGATCGGTACGTTGGGACTTTGAAAATATTCGGGCGTTCCAATCGCTCGTCTGTTGCATCATAGCGCGTCTCGGCGCAATCGACCGATTCGCTCGACCCATTATTTTCGATTTACGGCTAAAATAAATTTTTCTCATTTTATTCAATAACATATTCTTGCTTAGATAACTTTTTTACATAGGGATTAAGCATTTAGAACGATATAATGTTTAAAATAAGGGCACTTTACTCTTGACATTTTACGGTTTTTTCAATTTTCTGAAAAATCCTATCATTAGATTTTTTTAAAAATACGATAATCTTGCATAACTAACGTTTCTACATAGGGATTAAGCATTTAGAACGAAATCTAATGTCAGAAAATGGCACTTTACTCTTGACATTTTTCGGTTTTTTCAATTTTCTGGAAAATCCTATCATTAGATTTTTTTTAAAATACGATATTCTTGCTTAACTAACGTTTTTACATAGGGATTAAGCATTTAGAACGAAATCTAATGTAGGAAAATGGTACTTTACTCTTGACCGGTACGTTGGGACTTTGAAAATATTCGGGCGTTCCAATCGCTCGTCTGTTGCATCATAGCGCGTCTCGGCGCAATCGACCGATTCGCTCGACCCATTATTTTCGATTTACGGCTAAAATAAATTTTTCTCATTTTATTCAATAACATATTCTTGCTTAGATAACTTTTTTACATAGGGATTAAGCATTTAGAACGATATAATGTTTAAAATAAGGGCACTTTACTCTTGACATTTTACGGTTTTTTCAATTTTCTGAAAAATCCTATCATTAGATTTTTTTAAAAATACGATAATCTTGCTTAACTAACGTTTCTACATAGGGATTAAGCATTTAGAACGAAATCTAATGTCAGAAAATGGCACTTTACTCTTGACATTTTTCGGTTTTTTCAATTTTCTGGAAAATCCTATCATTAGATTTTTTTTAAAATACGATATTCTTGCTTAACTAACGTTTTTACATAGGGATTAAGCATTTAGAACGAAATCTAATGTAGGAAAATGGTACTTTACTCTTGACCGGTACGTTGGGACTTTGAAAATATTCGGGCGTTCCAATCGCTCGTCTGTTGCATCATAGCGCGTCTCGGCGCAATCGACCGATTCGCTCGACCCATTATTTTCGATTTACGGCTAAAATAAATTTTTCTCATTTTATTCAATAACATATTCTTGCTTAGATAACTTTTTTACATAGGGATTAAGCATTTAGAACGATATAATGTTTAAAATAAGGGCACTTTACTCTTGACATTTTACGGTTTTTTCAATTTTCTGAAAAATCCTATCATTAGATTTTTTTAAAAATACGATAATCTTGCATAACTAACGTTTCTACATAGGGATTAAGCATTTAGAACGAAATCTAATGTCAGAAAATGGCACTTTACTCTTGACATTTTTCGGTTTTTTCAATTTTCTGGAAAATCCTATCATTAGATTTTTTTAAAAATACGATATTCTTGCTTAACTAACGTTTTTACATAGGGATTAAGCATTTAGAACGAAATCTAATGTAGGAAAATGGTACTTTACTCTTGATCGGTACGTTGGGACTTTGAAAATATTCGGGCGTTCCAATCGCTCGTCTGTTGCATCATAGCGCGTCTCGGCGCAATCGACCGATTCGCTCGACCCATTATTTTCGATTTACGGCTAAAATAAATTTTTCTCATTTTATTCAATAACATATTCTTGCTTAGATAACTTTTTTACATAGGGATTAAGCATTTAGAACGATATAATGTTTAAAATAAGGGCACTTTACTCTTGACATTTTACGGTTTTTTCAATTTTCTGAAAAATCCTACCATTAGATTTTTTTAAAAATACGATATTCTTGCTTAACTAACGTTTCTACATAGGGATTAAGCATTTAGAACGAAATCTAATGTCAGAAAATGGCACTTTACTCTTGACATTTTTCGGTTTTTTCAATTTTCTGGAAAATCCTATCATTAGATTTTTTTAAAAATACGATATTCTTGCTTAACTAACGTTTTTACATAGGGATTAAGCATTTAGAACGAAATCTAATGTAGGAAAATGGTACTTTACTCTTGATCGGTACGTTGGGACTTAGAAAATATTCGGCCGTACGCGGCGCGTCTCGGCGCTTCGAACAGCTCCGGTGTCCCCATTATTTTCGATTTACGGCTAAAATAAATTTTTCTAATTTTTTTCAATAACATATTCTTGCTTAAATAACTTTTTTACATAGGGATTAAGCATTTAGAACGATACATTGTTTAAAATAATGGCACTTTACTCTTGACATTTTACGGTTTTTTCAATTTTCTGAAAAATCCTATCATTAGATTTTTTTAAAAATACGATATTCTTGCTTAACTAACGTTTCTACATAGGGATTAAGCATTTAGAACGAAATCTAATGTCAGAAAATGGCACTTTACTCTTGACATTTTTCGGTTTTTTCAATTTTCTGGAAAATCCTATCATTAGATTTTTTTTAAAATACGATATTCTTGCTTAACTAACGTTTTTACATAGGGATTAAGCATTTAGAACGAAATCTAATGTAGGAAAATGGTACTTTACTCTTGACCGGTACGTTGGGACTTTGAAAATATTCGGGCGTTCCAATCGCTCGTCTGTTGCATCATAGCGCGTCTCGGCGCAATCGACCGATTCGCTCGACCCATTATTTTCGATTTACGGCTAAAATAAATTTTTCTCATTTTATTCAATAACATATTCTTGCTTAGATAACTTTTTTACATAGGGATTAAGCATTTAGAACGATATAATGTTTAAAATAAGGGCACTTTACTCTTGACATTTTACGGTTTTTTCAATTTTCTGAAAAATCCTATCATTAGATTTTTTTAAAAATACGATAATCTTGCATAACTAACGTTTCTACATAGGGATTAAGCATTTAGAACGAAATCTAATGTCAGAAAATGGCACTTTACTCTTGACATTTTTCGGTTTTTTCAATTTTCTGGAAAATCCTATCATTAGATTTTTTTAAAAATACGATATTCTTGCTTAACTAACGTTTTTACATAGGGATTAAGCATTTAGAACGAAATCTAATGTAGGAAAATGGTACTTTACTCTTGATCGGTACGTTGGGACTTTGAAAATATTCGGGCGTTCCAATCGCTCGTCTGTTGCATCATAGCGCGTCTCGGCGCAATCGACCGATTCGCTCGACCCATTATTTTCGATTTACGGCTAAAATAAATTTTTCTCATTTTATTCAATAACATATTCTTGCTTAGATAACTTTTTTACATAGGGATTAAGCATTTAGAACGATATAATGTTTAAAATAAGGGCACTTTACTCTTGACATTTTACGGTTTTTTCAATTTTCTGAAAAATCCTACCATTAGATTTTTTTAAAAATACGATATTCTTGCTTAACTAACGTTTCTACATAGGGATTAAGCATTTAGAACGAAATCTAATGTCAGAAAATGGCACTTTACTCTTGACATTTTTCGGTTTTTTCAATTTTCTGGAAAATCCTATCATTAGATTTTTTTAAAAATACGATATTCTTGCTTAACTAACGTTTTTACATAGGGATTAAGCATTTAGAACGAAATCTAATGTAGGAAAATGGTACTTTACTCTTGATCGGTACGTTGGGACTTAGAAAATATTCGGCCGTACGCGGCGCGTCTCGGCGCTTCGAACAGCTCCGGTGTCCCCATTATTTTCGATTTACGGCTAAAATAAATTTTTCTAATTTTTTTCAATAACATATTCTTGCTTAAATAACTTTTTTACATAGGGATTAAGCATTTAGAACGATACATTGTTTAAAATAATGGCACTTTACTCTTGACATTTTACGGTTTTTTCAATTTTCTGAAAAATCCTATCATTAGATTTTTTTAAAAATACGATATTCTTGCTTAACTAACGTTTCTACATAGGGATTAAGCATTTAGAACGAAATCTAATGTCAGAAAATGGCACTTTACTCTTGACATTTTTCGGTTTTTTCAATTTTCTGGAAAATCCTATCATTAGATTTTTTTAAAAATACGATATTCTTGCTTAACTAACGTTTTTACATAGGGATTAAGCATTTAGAACGAAATCTAATGTAGGAAAATGGTACTTTACTCTTGATCGGTACGTTGGGACTTAGAAAATATTCGGCCGTACGCGGCGCGTCTCGGCGCTTCGAACAGCTCCGGTGTCCCCATTATTTTCGATTTACGGCTAAAATAAATTTTTCTAATTTTTTTCAATAACATATTCTTGCTTAAATAACTTTTTTACATAGGGATTAAGCATTTAGAACGATACATTGTTTAAAATAATGGCACTTTACTCTTGACATTTTACGGTTTTTTCAATTTTCTGAAAAATCCTATCATTAGATTTTTTTAAAAATACGATATTCTTGCTTAACTAACGTTTCTACATAGGGATTAAGCATTTAGAACGAAATCTAATGTCAGAAAATGGCACTTTACTCTTGACATTTTTCGGTTTTTTCAATTTTCTGGAAAATCCTATCATTAGATTTTTTTTAAAATACGATATTCTTGCTTAACTAACGTTTTTACATAGGGATTAAGCATTTAGAACGAAATCTAATGTAGGAAAATGGTACTTTACTCTTGACCGGTACGTTGGGACTTTGAAAATATTCGGGCGTTCCAATCGCTCGTCTGTTGCATCATAGCGCGTCTCGGCGCAATCGACCGATTCGCTCGACCCATTATTTTCGATTTACGGCTAAAATAAATTTTTCTCATTTTATTCAATAACATATTCTTGCTTAGATAACTTTTTTACATAGGGATTAAGCATTTAGAACGATATAATGTTTAAAATAAGGGCACTTTACTCTTGACATTTTACGGTTTTTTCAATTTTCTGAAAAATCCTATCATTAGATTTTTTTAAAAATACGATAATCTTGCATAACTAACGTTTCTACATAGGGATTAAGCATTTAGAACGAAATCTAATGTCAGAAAATGGCACTTTACTCTTGACATTTTTCGGTTTTTTCAATTTTCTGGAAAATCCTATCATTAGATTTTTTTAAAAATACGATATTCTTGCTTAACTAACGTTTTTACATAGGGATTAAGCATTTAGAACGAAATCTAATGTAGGAAAATGGTACTTTACTCTTGATCGGTACGTTGGGACTTTGAAAATATTCGGGCGTTCCAATCGCTCGTCTGTTGCATCATAGCGCGTCTCGGCGCAATCGACCGATTCGCTCGACCCATTATTTTCGATTTACGGCTAAAATAAATTTTTCTCATTTTATTCAATAACATATTCTTGCTTAGATAACTTTTTTACATAGGGATTAAGCATTTAGAACGATATAATGTTTAAAATAAGGGCACTTTACTCTTGACATTTTACGGTTTTTTCAATTTTCTGAAAAATCCTACCATTAGATTTTTTTAAAAATACGATATTCTTGCTTAACTAACGTTTCTACATAGGGATTAAGCATTTAGAACGAAATCTAATGTCAGAAAATGGCACTTTACTCTTGACATTTTTCGGTTTTTTCAATTTTCTGGAAAATCCTATCATTAGATTTTTTTAAAAATACGATATTCTTGCTTAACTAACGTTTTTACATAGGGATTAAGCATTTAGAACGAAATCTAATGTAGGAAAATGGTACTTTACTCTTGATCGGTACGTTGGGACTTAGAAAATATTCGGCCGTACGCGGCGCGTCTCGGCGCTTCGAACAGCTCCGGTGTCCCCATTATTTTCGATTTACGGCTAAAATAAATTTTTCTAATTTTTTTCAATAACATATTCTTGCTTAAATAACTTTTTTACATAGGGATTAAGCATTTAGAACGATACATTGTTTAAAATAATGGCACTTTACTCTTGACATTTTACGGTTTTTTCAATTTTCTGAAAAATCCTATCATTAGATTTTTTTAAAAATACGATATTCTTGCTTAACTAACGTTTCTACATAGGGATTAAGCATTTAGAACGAAATCTAATGTCAGAAAATGGCACTTTACTCTTGACATTTTTCGGTTTTTTCAATTTTCTGGAAAATCCTATCATTAGATTTTTTTAAAAATACGATATTCTTGCTTAACTAACGTTTTTACATAGGGATTAAGCATTTAGAACGAAATCTAATGTAGGAAAATGGTACTTTACTCTTGATCGGTACGTTGGGACTTAGAAAATATTCGGCCGTACGCGGCGCGTCTCGGCGCTTCGAACAGCTCCGGTGTCCCCATTATTTTCGATTTACGGCTAAAATAAATTTTTCTAATTTTTTTCAATAACATATTCTTGCTTAAATAACTTTTTTACATAGGGATTAAGCATTTAGAACGATACATTGTTTAAAATAATGGCACTTTACTCTTGACATTTTACGGTTTTTTCAATTTTCTGAAAAATCCTATCATTAGATTTTTTTAAAAATACGATATTCTTGCTTAACTAACGTTTCTACATAGGGATTAAGCATTTAGAACGAAATCTAATGTCAGAAAATGGCACTTTACTCTTGACATTTTTCGGTTTTTTCAATTTTCTGGAAAATCCTATCATTAGATTTTTTTAAAAATACGATATTCTTGCTTAACTAACGTTTTTACATAGGGATTAAGCATTTAGAACGAAATCTAATGTAGGAAAATGGTACTTTACTCTTGATCGGTACGTTGGGACTTAGAAAATATTCGGCCGTACGCGGCGCGTCTCGGCGCTTCGAACAGCTCCGGTGTCCCCATTATTTTCGATTTACGGCTAAAATAAATTTTTCTAATTTTTTTCGATTACATATTCTTGCTTAAATAACT
>NW_027476328.1:110000-112500 GCF_051020955.1 Megalopta genalis | reverse complement strand
ACAAGATCCGGGAAGGTGATTAATATCGCCAATCCTCGTGTGATCTTGCAAAGATGTGTGACTCCCACGCGAGCGGTCTCGGTGAAAACCGAGCCCACGGTAGAAGGTACGCCGGACACCGGTAACGTGGAAGTAATCGAACGAGTCGGAGACACGTCACTCGTGAAGGTGCAGTCGGCACCCGAGCGTGTCGAGGACCCTACTGGTGACGGTTGGCAAACCGTCACCAAAAAGACGAAGCGAGCCAAGCCGGGCGCACCCACCGGCAAGGCCGCAGTAAACCGGGCCAGGAGACCGAAGGGGACGTTCTCCGGGCAGAAGGTACGGCCTCTCGATCTCGTAAGAGACGAAGCCTTTAGGCGAGTGTCCGAAATACGGACCTTTTGCTTTCGACCTGAGTCGAAAGTCAATAAGGAGTCCGGGTCAAAGATACTCGCCGAGGTTGAGGCACTCAACGAGCTGGTCCAGGAGCTTATTCAACGGAATAGCTTCGTCGAAGGGCAGCTCGCCGCGGTCAGGGCGGACCTAAAAGCGCGTCCTGCCGTAATGAGTGCGATGCGACCTGGGCCGTCCAAGGGAACTCTCCCGAAGACGGCCTGCAACGCCGCGCAGTCGACTTACGCCCATGTGAACAAAGTCGACTGCAAAGGAGCTTCTCCGGAAGCGGGGAGACAGCCACAATCGCAGCATGTGGTAAAAATCTTCCCGCCGAAGGAAAAAGGACAGAGCAGCGAAGTTACGAAGGTTACTGTTCTGTCGCTCGTTAAACCAGCGAAGGAGGCGATCCGAATTAAGTCGGTCCGACGCATCCACTCCGGTGGCATCGTCGTCGAGACCGACCGAAAGGAGGACCTGCAAGCCTTCGTTGGCAATAAGAAGCTCCGGAGCGCGGGTCTGTCCGTCTCCTTACCTACCAAGCGGGACCCCGAGGTTTTAGTTTACGACGTCCCGCGTCGGATGGGTAAGGACGAAATTGCCTCCAGTATTTGGAGGCAAAATCTCTGCGATGCGAACCAGAAGGATGTGCCTTCGGGAATTCGGGTCAGCCGCATGGCTGGCAAGACCCCGGAGACAGCCAACTGGGTCGTTGCCGTCAGTCCGCAGAATCTTCAGCGGCTGAAGCAGAGGGGTAGCCGAGTTTACCTTGGATGGAACTCCTGTCGTGTACGGGATTTCGTCCAGGTGCTTCGGTGCTACCGTTGCCAACGCTTCGGGCATACCTCGAAGCGTTGTAAATTCAAGGAGGACGTGTGCGGTCACTGCTCCCAAAAGGGGCATACCTTCACGCTCTGTAGCAAGAAGAGTGAACCTCCGGTCTGCTCTAATTGCAAGGACAGAGGGTGGGCTAGTGCACACAAGTCGCGGGACCCAGCTTGCGCTTCCTATCAGGCGGCGCTAGCTTTGGAGTCGTCCCGTGTCCGACTTGAGTGACGGGCAGACGTGGACCTGTCCACTCCGCCATTCGAACGGCATGCTGGGCGGACCCCTCGGGGTTCGTCCCCTCGGGCCAGGCTGAAGCCCCTCTTGCGGAGATAAATTGACTTTTAACACTACTCCGTCAAGAGTGCCTGGATTGGGTTGGACTCGAGGTGGCAGCGGGAGTAGCACGTTGTCTTCCCCTGTCACGATAACGAACGAGGGTAGAGCCAGACCATCGGCACGCGTCGAGAGAGCGGCTAGTATAGTCCACATAGGACCCAGGCATAGCCCATCTTCAGACTCACAACGACGACACTAACTGTCCCTATCTACTGGCGGTGGCGGTCTGTGGCCACCCAGGGCGGGAGATAACCCCCGAACTAGCCCTCGCGTAGGAGGGTTGATCGGCCGAGTCGATGGGTGTATCGGCGATGAAGGCATTAGAGACCGTCAGTGCGTCGTACACGTAGTACTTCGCATAATGGCGAGGCCCTGATTTAGCATACGGGCTGTGGCGTGTTCTTTGTACAGCACTGTATGTGCTGTATGACTTCCGACTGGGGAACTGTTGTCACTCGTGGCATCAGTTCCCCAGTTTACGTTAAACGGTTTTTCAGACCGTTTTTCGTGGGCGGAACACGCCACTAGACAACACTCCGCTGGGCTCAGGAATACATGGGATGCAATCAATCCCCTGGGCAACCCAGGCCGCAAGGGGCAAACGTGCCCTAGCCACACTTGAGCCTCCACGAAATAAGGTACCGCTGGATAGCTCGTGTTCTTAAATACGCAGCGAACTGAACGAAGTGTGGTGGAGAGGAAGAGGCAGCCTCTCCGACTGCTGTCTCCCACGTGTTTGCCGTGCGTGGCGACCCTTGTCGTCGGAAAAGAGGATCCTGGGATCTGAGGGGGCCCTCTCCTGCGGGTGAGACGTCCCCAACACGTACCTTTGGCCTCTGCTTCGGCTAGATGGGCGGCTGGACGAGAAAAGCAGCCCTGGTCCAGTCAATCGGCTTGGAACGACCACACGCTTCGGGCAAGTGGGTTCTGCTGGGCGAGGACGCGGGCTGGGTAAGGAAAC
>NW_027476328.1:92500-105000 GCF_051020955.1 Megalopta genalis | reverse complement strand
TTATAAAAAGTATACGGCTGTGTAGCAGGGATCAAAACGAGTAATTTCGTGTATAAAGTTTAATTAATATCCCATTAGTTTGCCGGGAAACATCGATTATTCCGATCTAGAAAGAGACAGAGACAGTCGATCCGCGTTATGTTAAATATTTCAAGGTTACCGATTCCACAAAATTATAAAAAGTATACGGCTGTGTAGCGGGGATCAAAACGAGTAATTTCGTGTATAAAGTTTAATTAATCTCCCAATAGTTTGCCGGGAAACATCGATTATTCCGATCTAGAAAGAGACAGAGACAGTCGATCCGCGTTATGTTAAATATTTCAAGGTTCCCGATTCCACAAAATTATAAAAAGTATACGGCTGTGTAGCGGGGATCAAAACGAGTAATTTCGTGTATAAAGTTTAATTAATCTCCCAATAGTTTGCCGGGAAACATCGATTATTCCGATCTAGAAAGAGACAGAGACAGTCGATCCGCGTTATGTTAAATATTTCAAGGTTCCCGATTCCACAAAATTATAAAAAGTATACGGCTGTGTAGCGGGGATCAAAACGAGTAATTTCATGTATAAAGTTTAATTAAACTCCCAATAGTTTGCCGGGAAACATCGATTATTCCGATCTAGAAAGAGACAGAGACAGTCGATCCGCGTTATGTTAAATATTTCAAGGTTACCGATTCCACAAAATTATAAAAAGTATACGGCTGTGTAGCGGGGATCAAAACGAGTAATTTCGTGTATAAAGTTTAATTAATCTCCCAATAGTTTGCCGGGAAACATCGATTATTCCGATCTAGAAAGAGACAGAGACAGTCGATCCGCGTTATGTTAAATATTTCAAGGTTCCCGATTCCACAAAATTATAAAAAGTATACGGCTGTGTAGCGGGGATCAAAACGAGTAATTTCGTGTATAAAGTTTAATTAATCTCCCAATAGTTTGCCGGGAAACATCGATTATTCCGATCTAGAAAGAGACAGAGACAGTCGATCCGCGTTATGTTAAATATTTCAAGGTTCCCGATTCCACAAAATTATAAAAAGTATACGGCTGTGTAGCGGGGATCAAAACGAGTAATTTCGTGTATAAAGTTTAATTAAACTCCCAATAGTTTGCCGGGAAACATCGATTATTCCGATCTAGAAAGAGACAGAGACAGTCGATCCGCGTTATGTTAAATATTTCAAGGTTCCCGATTCCACAAAATTATAAAAAGTATACGGCTGTGTAGCGGGGATCAAAACGAGTAATTTCGTGTATAAAGTTTAATTAATCTCCCAATAGTTTGCCGGGAAACATCGATTATTCCGATCTAGAAAGAGACAGAGACAGTCGATCCGCGTTATGTTAAATATTTCAAGGTTCCCGATTCCACAAAATTATAAAAAGTATACGGCTGTGTAGCGGGGATCAAAACGAGTAATTTCATGTATAAAGTTTAATTAAACTCCCAATAGTTTGCCGGGAAACATCGATTATTCCGATCTAGAAAGAGACAGAGACAGTCGATCCGCGTTATGTTAAATATTTCAAGGTTACCGATTCCACAAAATTATAAAAAGTATACGGCTGTGTAGCGGGGATCAAAACGAGTAATTTCGTGTATAAAGTATAATTAATATCCCATTAGTTTGCCGGGAAACATCGATTATTCCGATCTAGAAAGAGACAGAGACAGTCGATCCGCGTTATGTTAAATATTTCAAGGTTCCCGATTCCACAAAATTATAAAAAGTATACGGCTGTGTAGCGGGGATCAAAACGAGTAATTTCGTGTATAAAGTTTAATTAATCTCCCAATAGTTTGCCGGGAAACATCGATTATTCCGATCTAGAAAGAGACAGAGACAGTCGATCCGCGTTATGTTAAATATTTCAAGGTTCCCGATTCCACAAAATTATAAAAAGTATACGGCTGTGTAGCGGGGATCAAAACGAGTAATTTCATGTATAAAGTTTAATTAAACTCCCAATAGTTTGCCGGGAAACATCGATTATTCCGATCTAGAAAGAGACAGAGACAGTCGATCCGCGTTATGTTAAATATTTCAAGGTTACCGATTCCACAAAATTATAAAAAGTATACGGCTGTGTAGCGGGGATCAAAACGAGTAATTTCGTGTATAAAGTATAATTAATATCCCATTAGTTTGCCGGGAAACATCGATTATTCCGATCTAGAAAGAGACAGAGACAGTCGATCCGCGTTATGTTAAATATTTCAAGGTTCCCGATTCCACAAAATTATAAAAAGTATACGGCTGTGTAGCGGGGATCAAAACGAGTAATTTCGTGTATAAAGTTTAATTAATATCCCATTACATTGCCGGGAAACATCAATACTTCGATCGCGCGAGAGAGACAGAGAAACGAACAGTCTTTTTTTCGATTTACGGCTAAAATAAATTTTTCTCATTTTATTCAATAACATATTCTTGCTTAGATAACTTTTTTACATAGGGATTAAGCATTTAGAACGATATAATGTTTAAAATAAGGGCACTTTACTCTTGACATTTTACGGTTTTTTCAATTTTCTGAAAAATCCTACCATTAGATTTTTTTAAAAATACGATATTCTTGCTTAACTAACGTTTCTACATAGGGATTAAGCATTTAGAACGAAATCTAATGTCAGAAAATGGCACTTTACTCTTGACATTTTTCGGTTTTTTCAATTTTCTGGAAAATCCTATCATTAGATTTTTTTAAAAATACGATGTTCTTGCTTAACTAACGTTTTTACATAGGGATTAAGCATTTAGAACGATATAATGTTTAAAATAAGGGCACTTTACTCTTGACATTTTACGGTTTTTTCAATTTTCTGAAAAATCCTACCATTAGATTTTTTTAAAAATACGATATTCTTGCTTAACTAACGTTTCTACATAGGGATTAAGCATTTAGAACGAAATCTAATGTCAGAAAATGGCACTTTACTCTTGACATTTTTCGGTTTTTTCAATTTTCTGGAAAATCCTATCATTAGATTTTTTTAAAAATACGATATTCTTGCTTAACTAACGTTTTTACATAGGGATTAAGCATTTAGAACGAAATCTAATGTAGGAAAATGGTACTTTACTCTTGACCGGTACGTTGGGACTTTGAAAATATTCGGGCGTTCCAATCGCTCGTCTGTTGCATCATGGCGCGTCTCGGCGCAATCGACCGATTCGCTCGACCCATTATTTTCGATTTACGGCTAAAATAAATTTTTCTCATTTTATTCAATAACATATTCTTGCTTAGATAACTTTTTTACATAGGGATTAAGCATTTAGAACGATATAATGTTTAAAATAAGGGCACTTTACTCTTGACATTTTACGGTTTTTTCAATTTTCTGAAAAATCCTATCATTAGATTTTTTTAAAAATACGATAATCTTGCATAACTAACGTTTCTACATAGGGATTAAGCATTTAGAACGAAATCTAATGTCAGAAAATGGCACTTTACTCTTGACATTTTTCGGTTTTTTCAATTTTCTGGAAAATCCTATCATTAGATTTTTTTAAAAATACGATATTCTTGCTTAACTAACGTTTTTACATAGGGATTAAGCATTTAGAACGAAATCTAATGTAGGAAAATGGTACTTTACTCTTGATCGGTACGTTGGGACTTAGAAAATATTCGGCCGTACGCGGCGCGTCTCGGCGCTTCGAACAGCTCCGGTGTCCCCATTATTTTCGATTTACGGCTAAAATAAATTCTTCTAATTTTTTTCAATTACATATTCTTGCTTAAATAACTTTTTTACATAGGGATTAAGCATTTAGAACGATACATTGCTTAAAATAATGGCACTTTACTCTTGACATTTTACGGTTTTTTCAATTTTCTGAAAAATCCTATCATTAGATTTTTTTAAAAATACGATATTCTTGCTTAACTAACGTTTCTACATAGGGATTAAGCATTTAGAACGAAATCTAATGTCAGAAAATGGCACTTTACTCTTGACATTTTTCGGTTTTTTCAATTTTCTGGAAAATCCTATCATTAGATTTTTTTAAAAATACGATGTTCTTGCTTAACTAACGTTTTTACATAGGGATTAAGCATTTAGAACGATATAATGTTTAAAATAAGGGCACTTTACTCTTGACATTTTACGGTTTTTTCAATTTTCTGAAAAATCCTATCATTAGATTTTTTTAAAAATACGATAATCTTGCATAACTAACGTTTCTACATAGGGATTAAGCATTTAGAACGAAATCTAATGTCAGAAAATGGCACTTTACTCTTGACATTTTTCGGTTTTTTCAATTTTCTGGAAAATCCTATCATTAGATTTTTTTAAAAATACGATATTCTTGCTTAACTAACGTTTTTACATAGGGATTAAGCATTTAGAACGAAATCTAATGTAGGAAAATGGTACTTTACTCTTGATCGGTACGTTGGGACTTTGAAAATATTCGGGCGTTCCAATCGCTCGTCTGTTGCATCATAGCGCGTCTCGGCGCAATCGACCGATTCGCTCGACCCATTATTTTCGATTTACGGCTAAAATAAATTTTTCTCATTTTATTCAATAACATATTCTTGCTTAGATAACTTTTTTACATAGGGATTAAGCATTTAGAACGATATAATGTTTAAAATAAGGGCACTTTACTCTTGACATTTTACGGTTTTTTCAATTTTATGAAAAATCCTATCATTAGATTTTTTTAAAAATACGATAATCTTGCTTAACTAACGTTTCTACATAGGGATTAAGCATTTAGAACGAAATCTAATGTCAGAAAATGGCACTTTACTCTTGACATTTTTCGGTTTTTTCAATTTTCTGGAAAATCCTATCATTAGATTTTTTTTAAAATACGATATTCTTGCTTAACTAACGTTTTTACATAGGGATTAAGCATTTAGAACGAAATCTAATGTAGGAAAATGGTACTTTACTCTTGATCGGTACGTTGGGACTTTGAAAATATTCGGGCGTTCCAATCGCTCGTCTGTTGCATCATAGCGCGTCTCGGCGCAATCGACCGATTCGCTCGACCCATTATTTTCGATTTACGGCTAAAATAAATTTTTCTCATTTTATTCAATAACATATTCTTGCTTAGATAACTTTTTTACATAGGGATTAAGCATTTAGAACGATACATTGTTTAAAATAATGGCACTTTACTCTTGACATTTTACGGTTTTTTCAATTTTCTGAAAAATCCTATCATTAGATTTTTTTAAAAATACGATAATCTTGCATAACTAACGTTTCTACATAGGGATTAAGCATTTAGAACGAAATCTAATGTCAGAAAATGGCACTTTACTCTTGACATTTTTCGGTTTTTTCAATTTTCTGGAAAATCCTATCATTAGATTTTTTTAAAAATACGATATTCTTGCTTAACTAACGTTTTTACATAGGGATTAAGCATTTAGAACGAAATCTAATGTAGGAAAATGGTACTTTACTCTTGATCGGTACGTTGGGACTTTGAAAATATTCGGGCGTTCCAATCGCTCGTCTGTTGCATCATAGCGCGTCTCGGCGCAATCGACCGATTCGCTCGACCCATTATTTTCGATTTACGGCTAAAATAAATTTTTCTCATTTTATTCAATAACATATTCTTGCTTAGATAACTTTTTTACATAGGGATTAAGCATTTAGAACGATATAATGTTTAAAATAAGGGCACTTTACTCTTGACATTTTACGGTTTTTTCAATTTTCTGAAAAATCCTATCATTAGATTTTTTTAAAAATACGATAATCTTGCATAACTAACGTTTCTACATAGGGATTAAGCATTTAGAACGAAATCTAATGTCAGAAAAGGGCACTTTACTCTTGACATTTTTCGGTTTTTTCAATTTTCTGGAAAATCCTATCATTAGATTTTTTTAAAAATACGATATTCTTGCTTAACTAACGTTTTTACATAGGGATTAAGCATTTAGAACGAAATCTAATGTAGGAAAATGGTACTTTACTCTTGATCGGTACGTTGGGACTTTGAAAATATTCGGGCGTTCCAATCGCTCGTCTGTTGCATCATAGCGCGTCTCGGCGCAATCGACCGATTCGCTCGACCCATTATTTTCGATTTACGGCTAAAATAAATTTTTCTCATTTTATTCAATAACATATTCTTGCTTAGATAACTTTTTTACATAGGGATTAAGCATTTAGAACGATATAATGTTTAAAATAAGGGCACTTTACTCTTGACATTTTACGGTTTTTTCAATTTTCTGAAAAATCCTATCATTAGATTTTTTTAAAAATACGATAATCTTGCATAACTAACGTTTCTACATAGGGATTAAGCATTTAGAACGAAATCTAATGTCAGAAAATGGCACTTTACTCTTGACATTTTTCGGTTTTTTCAATTTTCTGGAAAATCCTATCATTAGATTTTTTTTAAAATACGATATTCTTGCTTAACTAACGTTTTTACATAGGGATTAAGCATTTAGAACGAAATCTAATGTAGGAAAATGGTACTTTACTCTTGACCGGTACGTTGGGACTTTGAAAATATTCGGGCGTTCCAATCGCTCGTCTGTTGCATCATAGCGCGTCTCGGCGCAATCGACCGATTCGCTCGACCCATTATTTTCGATTTACGGCTAAAATAAATTTTTCTCATTTTATTCAATAACATATTCTTGCTTAGATAACTTTTTTACATAGGGATTAAGCATTTAGAACGATATAATGTTTAAAACAAGGGCACTTTACTCTTGACATTTTACGGTTTTTTCAATTTTCTGAAAAATCCTATCATTAGATTTTTTTAAAAATACGATAATCTTGCTTAACTAACGTTTCTACATAGGGATTAAGCATTTAGAACGAAATCTAATGTCAGAAAATGGCACTTTACTCTTGACATTTTTCGGTTTTTTCAATTTTCTGGAAAATCCTATCATTAGATTTTTTTTAAAATACGATATTCTTGCTTAACTAACGTTTTTACATAGGGATTAAGCATTTAGAACGAAATCTAATGTAGGAAAATGGTACTTTACTCTTGACCGGTACGTTGGGACTTTGAAAATATTCGGGCGTTCCAATCGCTCGTCTGTTGCATCATAGCGCGTCTCGGCGCAATCGACCGATTCGCTCGACCCATTATTTTCGATTTACGGCTAAAATAAATTTTTCTCATTTTATTCAATAACATATTCTTGCTTAGATAACTTTTTTACATAGGGATTAAGCATTTAGAACGATATAATGTTTAAAATAAGGGCACTTTACTCTTGACATTTTACGGTTTTTTCAATTTTCTGAAAAATCCTATCATTAGATTTTTTTAAAAATACGATAATCTTGCATAACTAACGTTTCTACATAGGGATTAAGCATTTAGAACGAAATCTAATGTCAGAAAATGGCACTTTACTCTTGACATTTTTCGGTTTTTTCAATTTTCTGGAAAATCCTATCATTAGATTTTTTTAAAAATACGATATTCTTGCTTAACTAACGTTTTTACATAGGGATTAAGCATTTAGAACGAAATCTAATGTAGGAAAATGGTACTTTACTCTTGATCGGTACGTTGGGACTTTGAAAATATTCGGGCGTTCCAATCGCTCGTCTGTTGCATCATAGCGCGTCTCGGCGCAATCGACCGATTCGCTCGACCCATTATTTTCGATTTACGGCTAAAATAAATTTTTCTCATTTTATTCAATAACATATTCTTGCTTAGATAACTTTTTTACATAGGGATTAAGCATTTAGAACGATATAATGTTTAAAATAAGGGCACTTTACTCTTGACATTTTACGGTTTTTTCAATTTTCTGAAAAATCCTACCATTAGATTTTTTTAAAAATACGATATTCTTGCTTAACTAACGTTTCTACATAGGGATTAAGCATTTAGAACGAAATCTAATGTCAGAAAATGGCACTTTACTCTTGACATTTTTCGGTTTTTTCAATTTTCTGGAAAATCCTATCATTAGATTTTTTTAAAAATACGATATTCTTGCTTAACTAACGTTTTTACATAGGGATTAAGCATTTAGAACGAAATCTAATGTAGGAAAATGGTACTTTACTCTTGATCGGTACGTTGGGACTTAGAAAATATTCGGCCGTACGCGGCGCGTCTCGGCGCTTCGAACAGCTCCGGTGTCCCCATTATTTTCGATTTACGGCTAAAATAAATTTTTCTAATTTTTTTCAATAACATATTCTTGCTTAAATAACTTTTTTACATAGGGATTAAGCATTTAGAACGATACATTGTTTAAAATAATGGCACTTTACTCTTGACATTTTACGGTTTTTTCAATTTTCTGAAAAATCCTATCATTAGATTTTTTTAAAAATACGATATTCTTGCTTAACTAACGTTTCTACATAGGGATTAAGCATTTAGAACGAAATCTAATGTCAGAAAATGGCACTTTACTCTTGACATTTTTCGGTTTTTTCAATTTTCTGGAAAATCCTATCATTAGATTTTTTTTAAAATACGATATTCTTGCTTAACTAACGTTTTTACATAGGGATTAAGCATTTAGAACGAAATCTAATGTAGGAAAATGGTACTTTACTCTTGACCGGTACGTTGGGACTTTGAAAATATTCGGGCGTTCCAATCGCTCGTCTGTTGCATCATAGCGCGTCTCGGCGCAATCGACCGATTCGCTCGACCCATTATTTTCGATTTACGGCTAAAATAAATTTTTCTCATTTTATTCAATAACATATTCTTGCTTAGATAACTTTTTTACATAGGGATTAAGCATTTAGAACGATATAATGTTTAAAATAAGGGCACTTTACTCTTGACATTTTACGGTTTTTTCAATTTTCTGAAAAATCCTATCATTAGATTTTTTTAAAAATACGATAATCTTGCATAACTAACGTTTCTACATAGGGATTAAGCATTTAGAACGAAATCTAATGTCAGAAAATGGCACTTTACTCTTGACATTTTTCGGTTTTTTCAATTTTCTGGAAAATCCTATCATTAGATTTTTTTAAAAATACGATATTCTTGCTTAACTAACGTTTTTACATAGGGATTAAGCATTTAGAACGAAATCTAATGTAGGAAAATGGTACTTTACTCTTGATCGGTACGTTGGGACTTTGAAAATATTCGGGCGTTCCAATCGCTCGTCTGTTGCATCATAGCGCGTCTCGGCGCAATCGACCGATTCGCTCGACCCATTATTTTCGATTTACGGCTAAAATAAATTTTTCTCATTTTATTCAATAACATATTCTTGCTTAGATAACTTTTTTACATAGGGATTAAGCATTTAGAACGATATAATGTTTAAAATAAGGGCACTTTACTCTTGACATTTTACGGTTTTTTCAATTTTCTGAAAAATCCTACCATTAGATTTTTTTAAAAATACGATATTCTTGCTTAACTAACGTTTCTACATAGGGATTAAGCATTTAGAACGAAATCTAATGTCAGAAAATGGCACTTTACTCTTGACATTTTTCGGTTTTTTCAATTTTCTGGAAAATCCTATCATTAGATTTTTTTAAAAATACGATATTCTTGCTTAACTAACGTTTTTACATAGGGATTAAGCATTTAGAACGAAATCTAATGTAGGAAAATGGTACTTTACTCTTGATCGGTACGTTGGGACTTAGAAAATATTCGGCCGTACGCGGCGCGTCTCGGCGCTTCGAACAGCTCCGGTGTCCCCATTATTTTCGATTTACGGCTAAAATAAATTTTTCTAATTTTTTTCAATAACATATTCTTGCTTAAATAACTTTTTTACATAGGGATTAAGCATTTAGAACGATACATTGTTTAAAATAATGGCACTTTACTCTTGACATTTTACGGTTTTTTCAATTTTCTGAAAAATCCTATCATTAGATTTTTTTAAAAATACGATATTCTTGCTTAACTAACGTTTCTACATAGGGATTAAGCATTTAGAACGAAATCTAATGTCAGAAAATGGCACTTTACTCTTGACATTTTTCGGTTTTTTCAATTTTCTGGAAAATCCTATCATTAGATTTTTTTAAAAATACGATATTCTTGCTTAACTAACGTTTTTACATAGGGATTAAGCATTTAGAACGAAATCTAATGTAGGAAAATGGTACTTTACTCTTGATCGGTACGTTGGGACTTAGAAAATATTCGGCCGTACGCGGCGCGTCTCGGCGCTTCGAACAGCTCCGGTGTCCCCATTATTTTCGATTTACGGCTAAAATAAATTTTTCTAATTTTTTTCAATAACATATTCTTGCTTAAATAACTTTTTTACATAGGGATTAAGCATTTAGAACGATACATTGTTTAAAATAATGGCACTTTACTCTTGACATTTTACGGTTTTTTCAATTTTCTGAAAAATCCTATCATTAGATTTTTTTAAAAATACGATATTCTTGCTTAACTAACGTTTCTACATAGGGATTAAGCATTTAGAACGAAATCTAATGTCAGAAAATGGCACTTTACTCTTGACATTTTTCGGTTTTTTCAATTTTCTGGAAAATCCTATCATTAGATTTTTTTTAAAATACGATATTCTTGCTTAACTAACGTTTTTACATAGGGATTAAGCATTTAGAACGAAATCTAATGTAGGAAAATGGTACTTTACTCTTGACCGGTACGTTGGGACTTTGAAAATATTCGGGCGTTCCAATCGCTCGTCTGTTGCATCATAGCGCGTCTCGGCGCAATCGACCGATTCGCTCGACCCATTATTTTCGATTTACGGCTAAAATAAATTTTTCTCATTTTATTCAATAACATATTCTTGCTTAGATAACTTTTTTACATAGGGATTAAGCATTTAGAACGATATAATGTTTAAAATAAGGGCACTTTACTCTTGACATTTTACGGTTTTTTCAATTTTCTGAAAAATCCTATCATTAGATTTTTTTAAAAATACGATAATCTTGCATAACTAACGTTTCTACATAGGGATTAAGCATTTAGAACGAAATCTAATGTCAGAAAATGGCACTTTACTCTTGACATTTTTCGGTTTTTTCAATTTTCTGGAAAATCCTATCATTAGATTTTTTTAAAAATACGATATTCTTGCTTAACTAACGTTTTTACATAGGGATTAAGCATTTAGAACGAAATCTAATGTAGGAAAATGGTACTTTACTCTTGATCGGTACGTTGGGACTTTGAAAATATTCGGGCGTTCCAATCGCTCGTCTGTTGCATCATAGCGCGTCTCGGCGCAATCGACCGATTCGCTCGACCCATTATTTTCGATTTACGGCTAAAATAAATTTTTCTCATTTTATTCAATAACATATTCTTGCTTAGATAACTTTTTTACATAGGGATTAAGCATTTAGAACGATATAATGTTTAAAATAAGGGCACTTTACTCTTGACATTTTACGGTTTTTTCAATTTTCTGAAAAATCCTACCATTAGATTTTTTTAAAAATACGATATTCTTGCTTAACTAACGTTTCTACATAGGGATTAAGCATTTAGAACGAAATCTAATGTCAGAAAATGGCACTTTACTCTTGACATTTTTCGGTTTTTTCAATTTTCTGGAAAATCCTATCATTAGATTTTTTTAAAAATACGATATTCTTGCTTAACTAACGTTTTTACATAGGGATTAAGCATTTAGAACGAAATCTAATGTAGGAAAATGGTACTTTACTCTTGATCGGTACGTTGGGACTTAGAAAATATTCGGCCGTACGCGGCGCGTCTCGGCGCTTCGAACAGCTCCGGTGTCCCCATTATTTTCGATTTACGGCTAAAATAAATTTTTCTAATTTTTTTCAATAACATATTCTTGCTTAAATAACTTTTTTACATAGGGATTAAGCATTTAGAACGATACATTGTTTAAAATAATGGCACTTTACTCTTGACATTTTACGGTTTTTTCAATTTTCTGAAAAATCCTATCATTAGATTTTTTTAAAAATACGATATTCTTGCTTAACTAACGTTTCTACATAGGGATTAAGCATTTAGAACGAAATCTAATGTCAGAAAATGGCACTTTACTCTTGACATTTTTCGGTTTTTTCAATTTTCTGGAAAATCCTATCATTAGATTTTTTTAAAAATACGATATTCTTGCTTAACTAACGTTTTTACATAGGGATTAAGCATTTAGAACGAAATCTAATGTAGGAAAATGGTACTTTACTCTTGATCGGTACGTTGGGACTTAGAAAATATTCGGCCGTACGCGGCGCGTCTCGGCGCTTCGAACAGCTCCGGTGTCCCCATTATTTTCGATTTACGGCTAAAATAAATTTTTCTAATTTTTTTCAATAACATATTCTTGCTTAAATAACTTTTTTACATAGGGATTAAGCATTTAGAACGATACATTGTTTAAAATAATGGCACTTTACTCTTGACATTTTACGGTTTTTTCAATTTTCTGAAAAATCCTATCATTAGATTTTTTTAAAAATACGATATTCTTGCTTAACTAACGTTTCTACATAGGGATTAAGCATTTAGAACGAAATCTAATGTCAGAAAATGG
>NW_027476328.1:65000-77500 GCF_051020955.1 Megalopta genalis | reverse complement strand
TAGACGATCCGCGTTATGTTAAATATTTCAAGGTTCCCGATTCCACAAAATTATAAAAAGTATACGGCTGTGTAGCAGGGATCAAAACGAGTAATTTCGTGTATAAAGTTTAATTAATATCCCATTAGTTTGCCGGGAAACATCGATTATTCCGATCTAGAAAGAGACAGAGACAGTCGATCCGCGTTATGTTAAATATTTCAAGGTTACCGATTCCACAAAATTATAAAAAGTATACGGCTGTGTAGCGGGGATCAAAACGAGTAATTTCGTGTATAAAGTTTAATTAATCTCCCAATAGTTTGCCGGGAAACATCGATTATTCCGATCTAGAAAGAGACAGAGACAGTCGATCCGCGTTATGTTAAATATTTCAAGGTTCCCGATTCCACAAAATTATAAAAAGTATACGGCTGTGTAGCGGGGATCAAAACGAGTAATTTCGTGTATAAAGTTTAATTAATCTCCCAATAGTTTGCCGGGAAACATCGATTATTCCGATCTAGAAAGAGACAGAGACAGTCGATCCGCGTTATGTTAAATATTTCAAGGTTCCCGATTCCACAAAATTATAAAAAGTATACGGCTGTGTAGCGGGGATCAAAACGAGTAATTTCATGTATAAAGTTTAATTAAACTCCCAATAGTTTGCCGGGAAACATCGATTATTCCGATCTAGAAAGAGACAGAGACAGTCGATCCGCGTTATGTTAAATATTTCAAGGTTACCGATTCCACAAAATTATAAAAAGTATACGGCTGTGTAGCGGGGATCAAAACGAGTAATTTCGTGTATAAAGTTTAATTAATCTCCCAATAGTTTGCCGGGAAACATCGATTATTCCGATCTAGAAAGAGACAGAGACAGTCGATCCGCGTTATGTTAAATATTTCAAGGTTCCCGATTCCACAAAATTATAAAAAGTATACGGCTGTGTAGCGGGGATCAAAACGAGTAATTTCGTGTATAAAGTTTAATTAATCTCCCAATAGTTTGCCGGGAAACATCGATTATTCCGATCTAGAAAGAGACAGAGACAGTCGATCCGCGTTATGTTAAATATTTCAAGGTTCCCGATTCCACAAAATTATAAAAAGTATACGGCTGTGTAGCGGGGATCAAAACGAGTAATTTCATGTATAAAGTTTAATTAAACTCCCAATAGTTTGCCGGGAAACATCGATTATTCCGATCTAGAAAGAGACAGAGACAGTCGATCCGCGTTATGTTAAATATTTCAAGGTTACCGATTCCACAAAATTATAAAAAGTATACGGCTGTGTAGCGGGGATCAAAACGAGTAATTTCGTGTATAAAGTTTAATTAAACTCCCAATAGTTTGCCGGGAAACATCGATTATTCCGATCTAGAAAGAGACAGAGACAGTCGATCCGCGTTATGTTAAATATTTCAAGGTTCCCGATTCCACAAAATTATAAAAAGTATACGGCTGTGTAGCGGGGATCAAAACGAGTAATTTCGTGTATAAAGTTTAATTAATCTCCCAATAGTTTGCCGGGAAACATCGATTATTCCGATCTAGAAAGAGACAGAGACAGTCGATCCGCGTTATGTTAAATATTTCAAGGTTCCCGATTCCACAAAATTATAAAAAGTATACGGCTGTGTAGCGGGGATCAAAACGAGTAATTTCATGTATAAAGTTTAATTAAACTCCCAATAGTTTGCCGGGAAACATCGATTATTCCGATCTAGAAAGAGACAGAGACAGTCGATCCGCGTTATGTTAAATATTTCAAGGTTACCGATTCCACAAAATTATAAAAAGTATACGGCTGTGTAGCGGGGATCAAAACGAGTAATTTCGTGTATAAAGTATAATTAATATCCCATTAGTTTGCCGGGAAACATCGATTATTCCGATCTAGAAAGAGACAGAGACAGTCGATCCGCGTTATGTTAAATATTTCAAGGTTCCCGATTCCACAAAATTATAAAAAGTATACGGCTGTGTAGCGGGGATCAAAACGAGTAATTTCGTGTATAAAGTTTAATTAATCTCCCAATAGTTTGCCGGGAAACATCGATTATTCCGATCTAGAAAGAGACAGAGACAGTCGATCCGCGTTATGTTAAATATTTCAAGGTTCCCGATTCCACAAAATTATAAAAAGTATACGGCTGTGTAGCGGGGATCAAAACGAGTAATTTCATGTATAAAGTTTAATTAAACTCCCAATAGTTTGCCGGGAAACATCGATTATTCCGATCTAGAAAGAGACAGAGACAGTCGATCCGCGTTATGTTAAATATTTCAAGGTTACCGATTCCACAAAATTATAAAAAGTATACGGCTGTGTAGCGGGGATCAAAACGAGTAATTTCGTGTATAAAGTATAATTAATATCCCATTAGTTTGCCGGGAAACATCGATTATTCCGATCTAGAAAGAGACAGAGACAGTCGATCCGCGTTATGTTAAATATTTCAAGGTTCCCGATTCCACAAAATTATAAAAAGTATACGGCTGTGTAGCGGGGATCAAAACGAGTAATTTCGTGTATAAAGTTTAATTAATATCCCATTACATTGCCGGGAAACATCAATACTTCGATCGCGCGAGAGAGACAGAGAAACGAACAGTCTTTTTTTCGATTTACGGCTAAAATAAATTTTTCTCATTTTATTCAATAACATATTCTTGCTTAGATAACTTTTTTACATAGGGATTAAGCATTTAGAACGATATAATGTTTAAAATAAGGGCACTTTACTCTTGACATTTTACGGTTTTTTCAATTTTCTGAAAAATCCTACCATTAGATTTTTTTAAAAATACGATATTCTTGCTTAACTAACGTTTCTACATAGGGATTAAGCATTTAGAACGAAATCTAATGTCAGAAAATGGCACTTTACTCTTGACATTTTTCGGTTTTTTCAATTTTCTGGAAAATCCTATCATTAGATTTTTTTAAAAATACGATGTTCTTGCTTAACTAACGTTTTTACATAGGGATTAAGCATTTAGAACGATATAATGTTTAAAATAAGGGCACTTTACTCTTGACATTTTACGGTTTTTTCAATTTTCTGAAAAATCCTACCATTAGATTTTTTTAAAAATACGATATTCTTGCTTAACTAACGTTTCTACATAGGGATTAAGCATTTAGAACGAAATCTAATGTCAGAAAATGGCACTTTACTCTTGACATTTTTCGGTTTTTTCAATTTTCTGGAAAATCCTATCATTAGATTTTTTTAAAAATACGATATTCTTGCTTAACTAACGTTTTTACATAGGGATTAAGCATTTAGAACGAAATCTAATGTAGGAAAATGGTACTTTACTCTTGACCGGTACGTTGGGACTTTGAAAATATTCGGGCGTTCCAATCGCTCGTCTGTTGCATCATGGCGCGTCTCGGCGCAATCGACCGATTCGCTCGACCCATTATTTTCGATTTACGGCTAAAATAAATTTTTCTCATTTTATTCAATAACATATTCTTGCTTAGATAACTTTTTTACATAGGGATTAAGCATTTAGAACGATATAATGTTTAAAATAAGGGCACTTTACTCTTGACATTTTACGGTTTTTTCAATTTTCTGAAAAATCCTATCATTAGATTTTTTTAAAAATACGATAATCTTGCATAACTAACGTTTCTACATAGGGATTAAGCATTTAGAACGAAATCTAATGTCAGAAAATGGCACTTTACTCTTGACATTTTTCGGTTTTTTCAATTTTCTGGAAAATCCTATCATTAGATTTTTTTAAAAATACGATATTCTTGCTTAACTAACGTTTTTACATAGGGATTAAGCATTTAGAACGAAATCTAATGTAGGAAAATGGTACTTTACTCTTGATCGGTACGTTGGGACTTAGAAAATATTCGGCCGTACGCGGCGCGTCTCGGCGCTTCGAACAGCTCCGGTGTCCCCATTATTTTCGATTTACGGCTAAAATAAATTCTTCTAATTTTTTTCAATTACATATTCTTGCTTAAATAACTTTTTTACATAGGGATTAAGCATTTAGAACGATACATTGCTTAAAATAATGGCACTTTACTCTTGACATTTTACGGTTTTTTCAATTTTCTGAAAAATCCTATCATTAGATTTTTTTAAAAATACGATATTCTTGCTTAACTAACGTTTCTACATAGGGATTAAGCATTTAGAACGAAATCTAATGTCAGAAAATGGCACTTTACTCTTGACATTTTTCGGTTTTTTCAATTTTCTGGAAAATCCTATCATTAGATTTTTTTAAAATACGATATTCTTGCTTAACTAACGTTTTTACATAGGGATTAAGCATTTAGAACGAAATCTAATGTAGGAAAATGGTACTTTACTCTTGACCGGTACGTTGGGACTTTGAAAATATTCGGGCGTTCCAATCGCTCGTCTGTTGCATCATAGCGCGTCTCGGCGCAATCGACCGATTCGCTCGACCCATTATTTTCGATTTACGGCTAAAATAAATTTTTCTCATTTTATTCAATAACATATTCTTGCTTAGATAACTTTTTTACATAGGGATTAAGCATTTAGAACGATATAATGTTTAAAATAAGGGCACTTTACTCTTGACATTTTACGGTTTTTTCAATTTTCTGAAAAATCCTATCATTAGATTTTTTTAAAAATACGATAATCTTGCATAACTAACGTTTCTACATAGGGATTAAGCATTTAGAACGAAATCTAATGTCAGAAAATGGCACTTTACTCTTGACATTTTTCGGTTTTTTCAATTTTCTGGAAAATCCTATCATTAGATTTTTTTAAAAATACGATATTCTTGCTTAACTAACGTTTTTACATAGGGATTAAGCATTTAGAACGAAATCTAATGTAGGAAAATGGTACTTTACTCTTGATCGGTACGTTGGGACTTTGAAAATATTCGGGCGTTCCAATCGCTCGTCTGTTGCATCATAGCGCGTCTCGGCGCAATCGACCGATTCGCTCGACCCATTATTTTCGATTTACGGCTAAAATAAATTTTTCTCATTTTATTCAATAACATATTCTTGCTTAGATAACTTTTTTACATAGGGATTAAGCATTTAGAACGATATAATGTTTAAAATAAGGGCACTTTACTCTTGACATTTTACGGTTTTTTCAATTTTATGAAAAATCCTATCATTAGATTTTTTTAAAAATACGATATTCTTGCTTAACTAACGTTTCTACATAGGGATTAAGCATTTAGAACGAAATCTAATGTCAGAAAATGGCACTTTACTCTTGACATTTTTCGGTTTTTTCAATTTTCTGGAAAATCCTATCATTAGATTTTTTTTAAAATACGATATTCTTGCTTAACTAACGTTTTTACATAGGGATTAAGCATTTAGAACGAAATCTAATGTAGGAAAATGGTACTTTACTCTTGATCGGTACGTTGGGACTTTGAAAATATTCGGGCGTTCCAATCGCTCGTCTGTTGCATCATAGCGCGTCTCGGCGCAATCGACCGATTCGCTCGACCCATTATTTTCGATTTACGGCTAAAATAAATTTTTCTCATTTTATTCAATAACATATTCTTGCTTAGATAACTTTTTTACATAGGGATTAAGCATTTAGAACGATACATTGTTTAAAATAATGGCACTTTACTCTTGACATTTTACGGTTTTTTCAATTTTCTGAAAAATCCTATCATTAGATTTTTTTAAAAATACGATAATCTTGCATAACTAACGTTTCTACATAGGGATTAAGCATTTAGAACGAAATCTAATGTCAGAAAATGGCACTTTACTCTTGACATTTTTCGGTTTTTTCAATTTTCTGGAAAATCCTATCATTAGATTTTTTTAAAAATACGATATTCTTGCTTAACTAACGTTTTTACATAGGGATTAAGCATTTAGAACGAAATCTAATGTAGGAAAATGGTACTTTACTCTTGATCGGTACGTTGGGACTTAGAAAATATTCGGCCGTACGCGGCGCGTCTCGGCGCTTCGAACAGCTCCGGTGTCCCCATTATTTTCGATTTACGGCTAAAATAAATTCTTCTAATTTTTTTCAATTACATATTCTTGCTTAAATAACTTTTTTACATAGGGATTAAGCATTTAGAACGATACATTGCTTAAAATAATGGCACTTTACTCTTGACATTTTACGGTTTTTTCAATTTTCTGAAAAATCCTATCATTAGATTTTTTTAAAAATACGATATTCTTGCTTAACTAACGTTTCTACATAGGGATTAAGCATTTAGAACGAAATCTAATGTCAGAAAATGGCACTTTACTCTTGACATTTTTCGGTTTTTTCAATTTTCTGGAAAATCCTATCATTAGATTTTTTTTAAAATACGATATTCTTGCTTAACTAACGTTTTTACATAGGGATTAAGCATTTAGAACGAAATCTAATGTAGGAAAATGGTACTTTACTCTTGACCGGTACGTTGGGACTTTGAAAATATTCGGGCGTTCCAATCGCTCGTCTGTTGCATCATAGCGCGTCTCGGCGCAATCGACCGATTCGCTCGACCCATTATTTTCGATTTACGGCTAAAATAAATTTTTCTCATTTTATTCAATAACATATTCTTGCTTAGATAACTTTTTTACATAGGGATTAAGCATTTAGAACGATATAATGTTTAAAATAAGGGCACTTTACTCTTGACATTTTACGGTTTTTTCAATTTTCTGAAAAATCCTATCATTAGATTTTTTTAAAAATACGATAATCTTGCATAACTAACGTTTCTACATAGGGATTAAGCATTTAGAACGAAATCTAATGTCAGAAAAGGGCACTTTACTCTTGACATTTTTCGGTTTTTTCAATTTTCTGGAAAATCCTATCATTAGATTTTTTTAAAAATACGATATTCTTGCTTAACTAACGTTTTTACATAGGGATTAAGCATTTAGAACGAAATCTAATGTAGGAAAATGGTACTTTACTCTTGATCGGTACGTTGGGACTTTGAAAATATTCGGGCGTTCCAATCGCTCGTCTGTTGCATCATAGCGCGTCTCGGCGCAATCGACCGATTCGCTCGACCCATTATTTTCGATTTACGGCTAAAATAAATTTTTCTCATTTTATTCAATAACATATTCTTGCTTAGATAACTTTTTTACATAGGGATTAAGCATTTAGAACGATATAATGTTTAAAATAAGGGCACTTTACTCTTGACATTTTACGGTTTTTTCAATTTTCTGAAAAATCCTATCATTAGATTTTTTTAAAAATACGATAATCTTGCATAACTAACGTTTCTACATAGGGATTAAGCATTTAGAACGAAATCTAATGTCAGAAAATGGCACTTTACTCTTGACATTTTTCGGTTTTTTCAATTTTCTGGAAAATCCTATCATTAGATTTTTTTTAAAATACGATATTCTTGCTTAACTAACGTTTTTACATAGGGATTAAGCATTTAGAACGAAATCTAATGTAGGAAAATGGTACTTTACTCTTGACCGGTACGTTGGGACTTTGAAAATATTCGGGCGTTCCAATCGCTCGTCTGTTGCATCATAGCGCGTCTCGGCGCAATCGACCGATTCGCTCGACCCATTATTTTCGATTTACGGCTAAAATAAATTTTTCTCATTTTATTCAATAACATATTCTTGCTTAGATAACTTTTTTACATAGGGATTAAGCATTTAGAACGATATAATGTTTAAAATAAGGGCACTTTACTCTTGACATTTTACGGTTTTTTCAATTTTCTGAAAAATCCTATCATTAGATTTTTTTAAAAATACGATAATCTTGCTTAACTAACGTTTCTACATAGGGATTAAGCATTTAGAACGAAATCTAATGTCAGAAAATGGCACTTTACTCTTGACATTTTTCGGTTTTTTCAATTTTCTGGAAAATCCTATCATTAGATTTTTTTTAAAATACGATATTCTTGCTTAGCTAACGTTTTTACATAGGGATTAAGCATTTAGAACGAAATCTAATGTAGGAAAATGGTACTTTACTCTTGACCGGTACGTTGGGACTTTGAAAATATTCGGGCGTTCCAATCGCTCGTCTGTTGCATCATAGCGCGTCTCGGCGCAATCGACCGATTCGCTCGACCCATTATTTTCGATTTACGGCTAAAATAAATTTTTCTCATTTTATTCAATAACATATTCTTGCTTAGATAACTTTTTTACATAGGGATTAAGCATTTAGAACGATATAATGTTTAAAATAAGGGCACTTTACTCTTGACATTTTACGGTTTTTTCAATTTTCTGAAAAATCCTATCATTAGATTTTTTTAAAAATACGATAATCTTGCATAACTAACGTTTCTACATAGGGATTAAGCATTTAGAACGAAATCTAATGTCAGAAAATGGCACTTTACTCTTGACATTTTTCGGTTTTTTCAATTTTCTGGAAAATCCTATCATTAGATTTTTTTAAAAATACGATATTCTTGCTTAACTAACGTTTTTACATAGGGATTAAGCATTTAGAACGAAATCTAATGTAGGAAAATGGTACTTTACTCTTGATCGGTACGTTGGGACTTTGAAAATATTCGGGCGTTCCAATCGCTCGTCTGTTGCATCATAGCGCGTCTCGGCGCAATCGACCGATTCGCTCGACCCATTATTTTCGATTTACGGCTAAAATAAATTTTTCTCATTTTATTCAATAACATATTCTTGCTTAGATAACTTTTTTACATAGGGATTAAGCATTTAGAACGATATAATGTTTAAAATAAGGGCACTTTACTCTTGACATTTTACGGTTTTTTCAATTTTCTGAAAAATCCTACCATTAGATTTTTTTAAAAATACGATATTCTTGCTTAACTAACGTTTCTACATAGGGATTAAGCATTTAGAACGAAATCTAATGTCAGAAAATGGCACTTTACTCTTGACATTTTTCGGTTTTTTCAATTTTCTGGAAAATCCTATCATTAGATTTTTTTAAAAATACGATATTCTTGCTTAACTAACGTTTTTACATAGGGATTAAGCATTTAGAACGAAATCTAATGTAGGAAAATGGTACTTTACTCTTGATCGGTACGTTGGGACTTAGAAAATATTCGGCCGTACGCGGCGCGTCTCGGCGCTTCGAACAGCTCCGGTGTCCCCATTATTTTCGATTTACGGCTAAAATAAATTTTTCTAATTTTTTTCAATAACATATTCTTGCTTAAATAACTTTTTTACATAGGGATTAAGCATTTAGAACGATACATTGTTTAAAATAATGGCACTTTACTCTTGACATTTTACGGTTTTTTCAATTTTCTGAAAAATCCTATCATTAGATTTTTTTAAAAATACGATATTCTTGCTTAACTAACGTTTCTACATAGGGATTAAGCATTTAGAACGAAATCTAATGTCAGAAAATGGCACTTTACTCTTGACATTTTTCGGTTTTTTCAATTTTCTGGAAAATCCTATCATTAGATTTTTTTTAAAATACGATATTCTTGCTTAACTAACGTTTTTACATAGGGATTAAGCATTTAGAACGAAATCTAATGTAGGAAAATGGTACTTTACTCTTGACCGGTACGTTGGGACTTTGAAAATATTCGGGCGTTCCAATCGCTCGTCTGTTGCATCATAGCGCGTCTCGGCGCAATCGACCGATTCGCTCGACCCATTATTTTCGATTTACGGCTAAAATAAATTTTTCTCATTTTATTCAATAACATATTCTTGCTTAGATAACTTTTTTACATAGGGATTAAGCATTTAGAACGATATAATGTTTAAAATAAGGGCACTTTACTCTTGACATTTTACGGTTTTTTCAATTTTCTGAAAAATCCTATCATTAGATTTTTTTAAAAATACGATAATCTTGCATAACTAACGTTTCTACATAGGGATTAAGCATTTAGAACGAAATCTAATGTCAGAAAATGGCACTTTACTCTTGACATTTTTCGGTTTTTTCAATTTTCTGGAAAATCCTATCATTAGATTTTTTTAAAAATACGATATTCTTGCTTAACTAACGTTTTTACATAGGGATTAAGCATTTAGAACGAAATCTAATGTAGGAAAATGGTACTTTACTCTTGATCGGTACGTTGGGACTTTGAAAATATTCGGGCGTTCCAATCGCTCGTCTGTTGCATCATAGCGCGTCTCGGCGCAATCGACCGATTCGCTCGACCCATTATTTTCGATTTACGGCTAAAATAAATTTTTCTCATTTTATTCAATAACATATTCTTGCTTAGATAACTTTTTTACATAGGGATTAAGCATTTAGAACGATATAATGTTTAAAATAAGGGCACTTTACTCTTGACATTTTACGGTTTTTTCAATTTTCTGAAAAATCCTACCATTAGATTTTTTTAAAAATACGATATTCTTGCTTAACTAACGTTTCTACATAGGGATTAAGCATTTAGAACGAAATCTAATGTCAGAAAATGGCACTTTACTCTTGACATTTTTCGGTTTTTTCAATTTTCTGGAAAATCCTATCATTAGATTTTTTTAAAAATACGATATTCTTGCTTAACTAACGTTTTTACATAGGGATTAAGCATTTAGAACGAAATCTAATGTAGGAAAATGGTACTTTACTCTTGATCGGTACGTTGGGACTTAGAAAATATTCGGCCGTACGCGGCGCGTCTCGGCGCTTCGAACAGCTCCGGTGTCCCCATTATTTTCGATTTACGGCTAAAATAAATTTTTCTAATTTTTTTCAATAACATATTCTTGCTTAAATAACTTTTTTACATAGGGATTAAGCATTTAGAACGATACATTGTTTAAAATAATGGCACTTTACTCTTGACATTTTACGGTTTTTTCAATTTTCTGAAAAATCCTATCATTAGATTTTTTTAAAAATACGATATTCTTGCTTAACTAACGTTTCTACATAGGGATTAAGCATTTAGAACGAAATCTAATGTCAGAAAATGGCACTTTACTCTTGACATTTTTCGGTTTTTTCAATTTTCTGGAAAATCCTATCATTAGATTTTTTTAAAAATACGATATTCTTGCTTAACTAACGTTTTTACATAGGGATTAAGCATTTAGAACGAAATCTAATGTAGGAAAATGGTACTTTACTCTTGATCGGTACGTTGGGACTTAGAAAATATTCGGCCGTACGCGGCGCGTCTCGGCGCTTCGAACAGCTCCGGTGTCCCCATTATTTTCGATTTACGGCTAAAATAAATTTTTCTAATTTTTTTCAATAACATATTCTTGCTTAAATAACTTTTTTACATAGGGATTAAGCATTTAGAACGATACATTGTTTAAAATAATGGCACTTTACTCTTGACATTTTACGGTTTTTTCAATTTTCTGAAAAATCCTATCATTAGATTTTTTTAAAAATACGATATTCTTGCTTAACTAACGTTTCTACATAGGGATTAAGCATTTAGAACGAAATCTAATGTCAGAAAATGGCACTTTACTCTTGACATTTTTCGGTTTTTTCAATTTTCTGGAAAATCCTATCATTAGATTTTTTTAAAAATACGATATTCTTGCTTAACTAACGTTTTTACATAGGGATTAAGCATTTAGAACGAAATCTAATGTAGGAAAATGGTACTTTACTCTTGATCGGTACGTTGGGACTTAGAAAATATTCGGCCGTACGCGGCGCGTCTCGGCGCTTCGAACAGCTCCGGTGTCCCCATTATTTTCGATTTACGGCTAAAATAAATTTTTCTAATTTTTTTCGATTACATATTCTTGCTTAAATAACTTTTTTACATAGGGATTAAGCATTTAGAACGACATGTTGTTTAAAATAATGGTACTTTACTCTTGTGATTTTTCGGTTTTTTTTGATTATTTTGAAAAATAAATTTTTGTAATTTTTTTAAATGCGATATTCGTGATCAGTGAACGATTTCACATATGGATTAAGCATTTAGAATCGTGCGGACGCGTTATTAAAAAAGTTTACTCGATGCGATGGGACTTTAAAAAGTTTGTGAAAATTTTCATATTGGGAAAAAATGTGTAATTTTTTGTCTAGTTTACGGTAGTGTAATTTATTTTAATGTTTACTATAAAAATTTTTTTCGTTCGTTCACGCGCTATGTTACAACAGCACGGCCGGGCGGTCTGTTGCCGCAGCGGTTTACACTCATAAGCGCGCGTGCTATTCGGCCGGCGGCGCCGGCGTCCTTGCCGGCCGTTCGGTATCTATAAGAGATACACGGTCCGTGCGAGGCGGACGGAGCAGAGCGGGTTTTGGGCCAATTCTACGATCTCGGTCGAGAAGCTGTCTCAGAGCTCCTTCGGGGCTTCGGTCCTGACTGTTTCGTGCCGTTTACGTTACGGACTTTTCTCCACACAGCGTGGCCACGGGTCGGTGTCTTTGACCGAATGGCCCATATGTGGCAAGCCCTACGGGGTTGGTTACCCGTATGCACTTTGTATGTATACTCGTACTCACTGAGCAATCGACTCTTCTGTCCGAGCGATGGAAAAATTTTTTAAAATGCATCTGTAAGATTTGGAAGCAAATCGTACCAATTGAAAAC
>NW_027476328.1:60000-62500 GCF_051020955.1 Megalopta genalis | reverse complement strand
CCGTCGCTACTACCGATTGAATGATTTAGTGAGGTCTTCGGACTGGTGCGCGGCAATGTTTCGGCATTGCCGATGATGCCGGGAAGATGACCAAACTTGATTATTTAGAGGAAGTAAAAGTCGTAACAAGGTTTCCGTAGGTGAACCTGCGGAAGGATCATTACAATGTTCCAATATATCTCAAAGAGAGAGGAGAGGAGGAGAGAAAATGAATTCGATTAGTTTGTGGATAAGAATTCATATAAAAAAAAAAGATATTGTTGAGCCCGCCAGATCATTCGTGCGTGATTTACACGGCCAGACGTGTGTACTACACGTATTAGGCCTTTGATCTGCGTTGCGTAGGCCACAACAAATCTTTCAAAGAGAGAGAGATATATGTGTTGTTGGGGTTTGTGATTATGAAGGTGCCCCAACGCACAAAAATATATAAAAATGTACAAAGTTGGGATGTGGTGTGGTGGAGAAGAGTTGGGCCCGACCAGATCATTCGTGCGTGATTTACACGGCAGACGTGTGTACTACACGTATTAGGCCTTTGATCTGCGTTGCGTAGGCCATCTTCCTTCCAAGACACACACGTGTTGGGGTTTGTGTGATTTTATGATAGTGCCTCAACACGGAAAAATAAGCGTACGAGAAGAGTTGGGCCCGACCAGATCATTCGTGCGTGATTTATACACGGCCAGACGCGTATTATATTACACGTATTAGGCCTTTGATCTGCGTTGCGTAGGCCATCTTCTCGATAGAGAGAAAGCCAATGTATTCTTTTTTCTTTCTTTACACACACACACAGTTGTAGTAGGACAGGGAGGGATGCGAGCGTGCTAATCACGCTTCCTCAAGTCTTCGCTGTGGTGTAAAAAAAAAAAAGAAAAAAAGGAATCGTTGGGAAAGTCCAAAGGACGAAAATATCGGGCAGTCTGAAGATAACTTAATGCTCGTTTACATTGGTATCAAGAGAGACCGGCTTGTGTAGCTCGTTTCAATGCTGTGTCGTTGTCATTGACACCCTACTCTGTTGCGCGCTAGTGGCAGCATGAGCGTGGGACGTATATATATATGACACCCAGCTAGAGCCGGCCGTGAGTCCGTCCGGTGTAAATAACGACGAAAGGAGAGAGAAACTTTTCGAATCCAGTATCGGGTTGATAATTGTCCAGTTTGAATATCCATATCCCCGTCGTTTTTGGAGGTGATATACTCTCTGTGTTTCTTCGATAGAAGGCTTTTCAATGTTCTATTCGCTCCGACCGTCGAACTTGCAAGAAAACAGTGGTTTTGGATTTGCTCGTACATATATATATGGTTTCGACGGAAATATCTCGTTCTTTAAGGGACAATTATGTCGTTGTACGACGACTCCCGAATCTCCTTCGCGCGCTGGTTGGAGCTCTTCGGGTATCGGCTTGTTCCGAAATATAACACAAAAATGTGGTGGATAGCAAATACACATTATATATATATGAGAGAATAAAAGGGAAAAATTACCCTGAACGGTGGATCACTTGGCTCGTGGGTCGATGAAGAACGCAGCTAATTGCGCGTCAACGTGTGAACTGCAGGACACATGAACATCGACATTTCGAACGCACATTGCGGTCCACGGATACAATTCCTGGACCACGCCTGGCTGAGGGTCGTTTACGTACTTATAAACTGCTTGCGTTGATGGCACTTGTTGCCTATATACGTACGAGCGAATGGTGGGCGCTTCGTCGGCGTTTGTCGCGGTCCTATGAATATTGAGAAATTTTACGTACGTCTAACAGTCTTCGAGAGAGATGGAAATCGTGTTCGAACTAGCGTGAGTGTGGAAGGCGGTGTCGTGTGTCGTATATGTTTTATATACGTCCGCCCGTCTGAAACACCGCTTCGAAGCGGTGACAAAATCTTTTTCGGGACGATTCGTATTCGTAGAACTATCGAGATTTCACTGGTACATTTTCAACGCGCTCCCGACGTCGCCTGAAATGAAACGAGATGGGTTTAACCCACGAAAGCGTACTACACGAGTCTGTCCTATGTGAAGACTGTGTACAGAGATCGAACGAACGCATGAAAGAAATTGAACGAAAGAACACATAACCCGCAAAAATATAGAGTAGAATTGTGACCGTTGCTTCGAATTTGAATTTATATGTATATATATATCATAGCCCCAGGGAGTGGAACCTATGAGTGTGGAAGGATGTCTCTTACCGTTATGTTGCCAGAGGAAAAAAAGTCTCTCTCTTCGTACGACACATTTGTGTACGAATTGTATCGATGGCTATATAGATCCGATGTTGCACATATTCTGAGTAAAGAACACCCCACCCGGGTTACCGTCCTAAAACTCTTCTATTGGTGTGGCTATGATGTGTGTGTCAACGCAATCGCGAGTCTGGTTCTACGGAAAACCGTTTGTCGGTCGCCCCATATATCTTTTTGTTCTCTTCAAATGATCGAATAGCGAAACCGCACGAGATCAATCGGTCGTCTAGTCCCCGAAAGT
>NW_027476328.1:52500-57500 GCF_051020955.1 Megalopta genalis | reverse complement strand
TTTCTTTTCTGTATAAGCGTTCGAGTTCCCTGGAAACCTCTAGCAGGGAGATAGGGTTTGGAACGCGAAGAGCACCGCAGTTGCGGCGGTGTCCGGATCATCCCCTCGGACCTTGAAAATCCAGGAGAGGGCCACGTGGAGGTGTCGCGCCGGTTCGTACCCATATCCGCAGCAGGTCTCCAAGGTAAAGAGCCTCTAGTCGATAGATTAATGTAGGTAAGGGAAGTCGGCAAATTGGATCCGTAACTTCGGGATAAGGATTGGCTCTGAGGAGCGGGGCGTGTCGGGCTTGGTCGGGAAGCGGGTCTGGCTGACGTGCCGGGCCTGGGCGAGGTGAACGGCTCTCGTGGCTGGGATCCGAGCTCGGTCCCGTGCCTTGGCCTCCCGCGGATCTTCCTTGCTGCGAGGCTTCCGTGGCGTTTCCCATCGGTGCGGTCGTCCTCTTCGGCCGCCATTCAACGCTCAGCTCAGAACTGGCACGGACTAGGGGAATCCGACTGTCTAATTAAAACAAAGCATTGCGATGGCCCCCACGGGTGTTGACGCAATGTGATTTCTGCCCAGTGCTCTGAATGTCAACGTGAAGAAATTCAAAAAAGCGCGGGTAAACGGCGGGAGTAACTATGACTCTCTTAAGGTAGCCAAATGCCTCGTCATCTAATTAGTGACGCGCATGAATGGATTAACGAGATTCCCATCTGTCCCTATCTACTGGCGGTGGCGGTCTGTGGCCACCCAGGGTTGAGAGGCGACCCCCGAACTAGTCCTCGCGTAGGTTGTTGCTACTACCGAGTCGATGGATGCGTCGACGATGAAGGCATTTTAGACCGTCAGTGCGTCGTACATGTAGTACTTCGCATAATGGCGAGGCCCGAGATTAAGCATGCGGGCTGTGGCGTGTTCATGTACAGCATTGAATATGCTGTACTACTCCTTAGCGGGGGACTGTTGTCACTTGTGGCTGCAGTCCCCCGCGTCACGTTATGCGGTTTTTCTGGTCTAACTGGAATGCCGCATTTTCGTTGTCTGAACACGCCACGAAGCAACACGCCGTCGGATTGAATGTTGCTGCTGAGTCGATAGGTGCATCGGCGATGAAGGCACTCGAGAGACCGTCAGTGCGTTGTACATGTAGTGCTTCGCATAATGACGAGGCCCGTGATTAAGCAAGCGGGCTGTGGCGTGTTCTTGTGCAGTATTGAACATGCTGCACTACTCCCATCCGGGGGACTGTTGTCACTTGTGGCTTCAGTCCCCCGCGTTACGTTATGCGGTTTTTCTGGTCTGACTGGAATGCCGCATTTTCGTTATCTGAACACGCCACAAAGCAACACGCCGACGGAGTGAATGCTGCCGAGTTGACGGATGCATCAGATGCATCGGCGATGAGGGTATTTTGAGACCGCCAGTGCGTTGTACATGTAGTACTTCGCATAATGGCGAGGCCCTTGAACTAAGCATACGGGCTGTGGCGTGTTCATGTACAGCATTGAATATGCTGTACTACTCCCTACCGGGGGACTGTTGTCACTTGTGGCTGCAGTCCCCCGCGTCACGTTGTGCGGTTTTTCTGGTCTGACCGGAATGCCGCATTTTCGTTGTCTGAGCGCGCCACGTAGCAACATGCCGCTGGATCTAGAAATCGGGATGCAACCAATCACCTGGGCAACCCAGGCCGCAAGGGGCAAACGTGCCCTAGCCACACTTGAGCCTCCACGAAAAAGGTACCGCTGGATAGCTCGTGTTCTCAAAACGCAGCGAACCGAACGAAGTGTGGTGGAGAGGAAGAGGCAGCCTCTCCGACTGCTGTCTCCCGCGTGTTTGCCGTGCGTGGCGACCCTTGTCGTCGGAAAAGAGGATCCTGGGATCTGAGGGGGCCCTCTCCTGCGGGTGAGACGTCCCCAACACGTACCTTTGGCCTCTGCTTCGGCTAGATGGGAGGCTGGACGAGAAAAGCAGCCCTGGTCCAGTCAATCGGCTTGGAACGACCATACGCTTCGGCGAGTGGGTTCTGACGGGCGAGGACGCGGGCTGGGTTGAGCAATCGGCCCAGTCAGCAGACTATGTCCGGTGCGTAGCCCTAACCCAGCCTGATGGCGGGTTCCAAAATGTGTGGGTCGGTGGTGGCCGGGGAGCGTACCGGATGAAGGCAAAGATCTAACTATGGGATCTAAATTGAAAGTACAAATTGAACGTTCGAAGTCGGCGGGTCCAGCTCCTACTCGGAGTGAAGCCGTCGCCACAGACGCGGAAGCTACAGCAGCAGCTGTTAGCCCTCCTGCGTCTGCGAAAAAGACAAGGTCCGGGAAGGTGCTGAACATCGCCAATCCTCGTGTGACCTTGGAGAGATGCGTGACACCCACGCGAGCGGTCTCGGTGAAAACTGAGGCCACGGTAGAAGGCGCGCCGGACACCGGTAACGTGGGGACAGCGCCCAAGTCGGGGGACTCCCCCAGCCGCAAGGCTGGGAAGGAGAAACCCAGAAAAATCGAACCAGTCAAAGACACGCTCGTGAAGGTGCAACCGGCACCCGTGCGTGTCGAAGACCCCGAAGGTGGCGGTTGGAAAACCGTCACCAAAAAGTCGAAGCGTGCCAAGCCAGTCGCACCTACTGGCAAGGCCGCAGCAAACCAGGCCAGGAAATCGAAGGGGACGGTTTCCGGGCACAAGGTACGGCCTCTCGATCTCGTGAGAGACGAAGCCTTCAGGCGAGTATCGGAGATACGGACCTTTTGCTTTCGACCCGAGTCGAAAGTCAACAAGGAGTCCGGGTCGAAGATACTAGCAGAAGTCGGAGCACTCAACGAGTTGGTCCAGGAGCTGATTCAACGAAACAGCTTCGTCGAAGGGCAACTCGCCGCGGTCAGGGCGGACCTAAAAGCGCGTCCTGCCGTAATGAGTGCGGCGCGACCTGGGCCGTCCAAGGGAACCCTCCCGAAGACGGTCTCCAATGCCGCGCAGTTGACCTACGCCCAAGTGGCAAAGGTCAACCAGTCAGCGACTCCGGAGGCGAGAAGACCACCGACACAATACGTGGTGCGTATCTTCCCGCCAAAGGATAAAGGACAGAACAGCGATGCTACTAAGAGAGCTGTTCTGTCGATCGTAAAACCTGCGAAGGAGGCGATCCGTGTCAGATCGGTTCGACGCATCCACTCCGGTGGCATCGTCGTCGAAACCGATCGCAAGGAGGACCTAAAAGCCTTCGTAGGCAATAAGAAGCTGGCGAGTGCGGGACTGTCCGTCTCCTTGCCCAGCAAACGGGACCCCGAGGTCCTGATTTATGACATTCCGAAAGGGATGGGCAAGGAGGAAATTGCCTCCAGTCTTTGGAGGCAAAACCTCTCTGAGGCGTCCCAGAAGGATGTGCCTTCGGGTGTTCGGGTCAGTCGCATGGCTGGCAAGACCCCGGAGACAGCCAACTGGGTAGTGGCCGTCAGTCCGCAGATTCGTCGGCGGCTGGCGCAGAGAGGGGACCGGGTGTACCTCGGGTGGAGTTCCTGTCGTGTGCGGGACTTCATACAGGTCACCCGATGCTATAAGTGCCAGCGCTTCGGGCACACGGCGAAGCGCTGCAAATTCAAAGAGGATGTCTGCGGACATTGTGCCGAAAAAGGGCACGGCTATGCCCTCTGTAACAGGAAGAGCAAGCCTCCGGTCTGCTCCAACTGTAAAGACAGAGGGCGACCATTTGAACACAAGTCGCGAGACCCGGCCTGCGCCTCCTATCAGGAAGCGCTGGTTTTGGAGATGTCTCGCGTTAGACAAGAATAATTTGAATTGAATGGATAGTACAAACGACCGGCGACGCTCGAGAGTCATACGGGTCATGCAGCATAACATGCAGCGGGCCCGAAACGTGACCGACGAAGTCCGGACTGAGATGCATAGGCGAGGGGTAGATGTGTTGCTTGCACAAGAGCCATATAGCTGGCGGGGTACTGTGCCCGGGCTAGGCTTGAGAACGAGGCTGATCACGGCAGGCGAACCGGTGATGGCTGCAATAGCGGTCAGAAACCCGGATCTAACCGTGGTCAAAGTCTCTAACTTGTGCGACACGCATTTGTCCTGTGTCAGCATCTCGGGTTCGTTTGGGAGCTTCTTCCTGATCAGCCAGTACTTTCAATGCTCCGATGACGTTGAATCAGGTCTGGCGCGGTTGGAGAGAGCTCTTTCCGCACTTAAGCATAACCGAGTCATTATCTCTGCCGACGTTAACGCGAAATCAGCCCAGTGGGGCAGCGCGGAGACGGACGTGAGAGGCCGTAAACTCGAAGAGTTTATCGTGAGCCATGGCTTGGTTGTCTTGAACGAGGCTGGAAACGCTCCGACGTTTTCCAGCCCTAGTGGACAGTCATACATCGACGTCACACTATCGACACCTGATATTTGCGACAAGGTGCGAGGTTGGAAGGTCCGCGAGGACCTGACGACCAGCGACCACCGAGTCATAGAGTTTTCTTTGAGTTTTTGCGCCGAGGACGGTGCTGCCGAAATTAGTAGCAACAGCAGCACCAACCGGAACGGATTATTACCAAGGTTCCGACTCCGAAGCGCAAAATGGCCCGAGTTCGACAAGGCGCTGCAGGAAAGTAAGAGGAGTATATCCCCCGATCCATTGAACAATAAGGGGGATGTCGAACATCTAGCACAGGAGATCGAAAGAATGATCGTCCAAGCGTGCGACTCCTCGATGCCAACCAAGCAGTGGCATTCAAAATCCGTCCCATGGTGGACGGCCGACCTGACGAGGCAAAAGAGGCGAGTCTACAAACTTAGACGAGCCTCGCAGAACGCAGCATGTTCAGAGGAGCAGAGGGCGGCCAAGAGGACCGAGTATCTTAAACAGAGAAAGGCCTACAAAGCCGCCATCAAAGCTGCTCGGTCGCACAGCTGGCGTGCATTCGTGACCGAGCAGGGAAACAAGGAACCCTGGGGCCTCATTTATAAGATCACGAGGCAGAAGATGACAGCCAGCACGGTCATCTCGAATATAAATC
>NW_027476328.1:35000-47500 GCF_051020955.1 Megalopta genalis | reverse complement strand
GAGATCGAAAACAATACGCTGTTCGGACGTTTTGACTAGCCGTCGCACAGTGCAGACGCGTCGACCCGTCGCTCCGCATTTCGAGCGCAATTTCAGTGGTTTTTCAGTTCAGAAAATTACAGAGAGTGTTTGGTTGTGTTGCAGGAGTCAAACTGAATGATTTGATGCATAAAGTTTAATTAAACTCCCATTAGTTTGCCGGGAAACATCGATTCTTCCGATCTAGAAAGAGACAGAGATAGACGATCCGCGTTATGTTAAATATTTCAAGGTTCCCGATTCCACAAAATTATAAAAAGTATACGGCTGTGTAGCAGGGATCAAAACGAGTAATTTCGTGTATAAAGTTTAATTAATATCCCATTAGTTTGCCGGGAAACATCGATTATTCCGATCTAGAAAGAGACAGAGACAGTCGATCCGCGTTATGTTAAATATTTCAAGGTTACCGATTCCACAAAATTATAAAAAGTATACGGCTGTGTAGCGGGGATCAAAACGAGTAATTTCGTGTATAAAGTTTAATTAATCTCCCAATAGTTTGCCGGGAAACATCGATTATTCCGATCTAGAAAGAGACAGAGACAGTCGATCCGCGTTATGTTAAATATTTCAAGGTTCCCGATTCCACAAAATTATAAAAAGTATACGGCTGTGTAGCGGGGATCAAAACGAGTAATTTCGTGTATAAAGTTTAATTAATCTCCCAATAGTTTGCCGGGAAACATCGATTATTCCGATCTAGAAAGAGACAGAGACAGTCGATCCGCGTTATGTTAAATATTTCAAGGTTCCCGATTCCACAAAATTATAAAAAGTATACGGCTGTGTAGCGGGGATCAAAACGAGTAATTTCATGTATAAAGTTTAATTAAACTCCCAATAGTTTGCCGGGAAACATCGATTATTCCGATCTAGAAAGAGACAGAGACAGTCGATCCGCGTTATGTTAAATATTTCAAGGTTACCGATTCCACAAAATTATAAAAAGTATACGGCTGTGTAGCGGGGATCAAAACGAGTAATTTCGTGTATAAAGTTTAATTAATCTCCCAATAGTTTGCCGGGAAACATCGATTATTCCGATCTAGAAAGAGACAGAGACAGTCGATCCGCGTTATGTTAAATATTTCAAGGTTCCCGATTCCACAAAATTATAAAAAGTATACGGCTGTGTAGCGGGGATCAAAACGAGTAATTTCGTGTATAAAGTTTAATTAATCTCCCAATAGTTTGCCGGGAAACATCGATTATTCCGATCTAGAAAGAGACAGAGACAGTCGATCCGCGTTATGTTAAATATTTCAAGGTTCCCGATTCCACAAAATTATAAAAAGTATACGGCTGTGTAGCGGGGATCAAAACGAGTAATTTCATGTATAAAGTTTAATTAAACTCCCAATAGTTTGCCGGGAAACATCGATTATTCCGATCTAGAAAGAGACAGAGACAGTCGATCCGCGTTATGTTAAATATTTCAAGGTTACCGATTCCACAAAATTATAAAAAGTATACGGCTGTGTAGCGGGGATCAAAACGAGTAATTTCGTGTATAAAGTTTAATTAAACTCCCAATAGTTTGCCGGGAAACATCGATTATTCCGATCTAGAAAGAGACAGAGACAGTCGATCCGCGTTATGTTAAATATTTCAAGGTTCCCGATTCCACAAAATTATAAAAAGTATACGGCTGTGTAGCGGGGATCAAAACGAGTAATTTCGTGTATAAAGTTTAATTAATCTCCCAATAGTTTGCCGGGAAACATCGATTATTCCGATCTAGAAAGAGACAGAGACAGTCGATCCGCGTTATGTTAAATATTTCAAGGTTCCCGATTCCACAAAATTATAAAAAGTATACGGCTGTGTAGCGGGGATCAAAACGAGTAATTTCATGTATAAAGTTTAATTAAACTCCCAATAGTTTGCCGGGAAACATCGATTATTCCGATCTAGAAAGAGACAGAGACAGTCGATCCGCGTTATGTTAAATATTTCAAGGTTACCGATTCCACAAAATTATAAAAAGTATACGGCTGTGTAGCGGGGATCAAAACGAGTAATTTCGTGTATAAAGTATAATTAATATCCCATTAGTTTGCCGGGAAACATCGATTATTCCGATCTAGAAAGAGACAGAGACAGTCGATCCGCGTTATGTTAAATATTTCAAGGTTCCCGATTCCACAAAATTATAAAAAGTATACGGCTGTGTAGCGGGGATCAAAACGAGTAATTTCGTGTATAAAGTTTAATTAATCTCCCAATAGTTTGCCGGGAAACATCGATTATTCCGATCTAGAAAGAGACAGAGACAGTCGATCCGCGTTATGTTAAATATTTCAAGGTTCCCGATTCCACAAAATTATAAAAAGTATACGGCTGTGTAGCGGGGATCAAAACGAGTAATTTCATGTATAAAGTTTAATTAAACTCCCAATAGTTTGCCGGGAAACATCGATTATTCCGATCTAGAAAGAGACAGAGACAGTCGATCCGCGTTATGTTAAATATTTCAAGGTTACCGATTCCACAAAATTATAAAAAGTATACGGCTGTGTAGCGGGGATCAAAACGAGTAATTTCGTGTATAAAGTATAATTAATATCCCATTAGTTTGCCGGGAAACATCGATTATTCCGATCTAGAAAGAGACAGAGACAGTCGATCCGCGTTATGTTAAATATTTCAAGGTTCCCGATTCCACAAAATTATAAAAAGTATACGGCTGTGTAGCGGGGATCAAAACGAGTAATTTCGTGTATAAAGTTTAATTAATATCCCATTACATTGCCGGGAAACATCAATACTTCGATCGCGCGAGAGAGACAGAGAAACGAACAGTCTTTTTTTCGATTTACGGCTAAAATAAATTTTTCTCATTTTATTCAATAACATATTCTTGCTTAGATAACTTTTTTACATAGGGATTAAGCATTTAGAACGATATAATGTTTAAAATAAGGGCACTTTACTCTTGACATTTTACGGTTTTTTCAATTTTCTGAAAAATCCTACCATTAGATTTTTTTAAAAATACGATATTCTTGCTTAACTAACGTTTCTACATAGGGATTAAGCATTTAGAACGAAATCTAATGTCAGAAAATGGCACTTTACTCTTGACATTTTTCGGTTTTTTCAATTTTCTGGAAAATCCTATCATTAGATTTTTTTAAAAATACGATGTTCTTGCTTAACTAACGTTTTTACATAGGGATTAAGCATTTAGAACGATATAATGTTTAAAATAAGGGCACTTTACTCTTGACATTTTACGGTTTTTTCAATTTTCTGAAAAATCCTACCATTAGATTTTTTTAAAAATACGATATTCTTGCTTAACTAACGTTTCTACATAGGGATTAAGCATTTAGAACGAAATCTAATGTCAGAAAATGGCACTTTACTCTTGACATTTTTCGGTTTTTTCAATTTTCTGGAAAATCCTATCATTAGATTTTTTTAAAAATACGATATTCTTGCTTAACTAACGTTTTTACATAGGGATTAAGCATTTAGAACGAAATCTAATGTAGGAAAATGGTACTTTACTCTTGACCGGTACGTTGGGACTTTGAAAATATTCGGGCGTTCCAATCGCTCGTCTGTTGCATCATGGCGCGTCTCGGCGCAATCGACCGATTCGCTCGACCCATTATTTTCGATTTACGGCTAAAATAAATTTTTCTCATTTTATTCAATAACATATTCTTGCTTAGATAACTTTTTTACATAGGGATTAAGCATTTAGAACGATATAATGTTTAAAATAAGGGCACTTTACTCTTGACATTTTACGGTTTTTTCAATTTTCTGAAAAATCCTATCATTAGATTTTTTTAAAAATACGATAATCTTGCATAACTAACGTTTCTACATAGGGATTAAGCATTTAGAACGAAATCTAATGTCAGAAAATGGCACTTTACTCTTGACATTTTTCGGTTTTTTCAATTTTCTGGAAAATCCTATCATTAGATTTTTTTAAAAATACGATATTCTTGCTTAACTAACGTTTTTACATAGGGATTAAGCATTTAGAACGAAATCTAATGTAGGAAAATGGTACTTTACTCTTGATCGGTACGTTGGGACTTAGAAAATATTCGGCCGTACGCGGCGCGTCTCGGCGCTTCGAACAGCTCCGGTGTCCCCATTATTTTCGATTTACGGCTAAAATAAATTCTTCTAATTTTTTTCAATTACATATTCTTGCTTAAATAACTTTTTTACATAGGGATTAAGCATTTAGAACGATACATTGCTTAAAATAATGGCACTTTACTCTTGACATTTTACGGTTTTTTCAATTTTCTGAAAAATCCTATCATTAGATTTTTTTAAAAATACGATATTCTTGCTTAACTAACGTTTCTACATAGGGATTAAGCATTTAGAACGAAATCTAATGTCAGAAAATGGCACTTTACTCTTGACATTTTTCGGTTTTTTCAATTTTCTGGAAAATCCTATCATTAGATTTTTTTAAAATACGATATTCTTGCTTAACTAACGTTTTTACATAGGGATTAAGCATTTAGAACGAAATCTAATGTAGGAAAATGGTACTTTACTCTTGACCGGTACGTTGGGACTTTGAAAATATTCGGGCGTTCCAATCGCTCGTCTGTTGCATCATAGCGCGTCTCGGCGCAATCGACCGATTCGCTCGACCCATTATTTTCGATTTACGGCTAAAATAAATTTTTCTCATTTTATTCAATAACATATTCTTGCTTAGATAACTTTTTTACATAGGGATTAAGCATTTAGAACGATATAATGTTTAAAATAAGGGCACTTTACTCTTGACATTTTACGGTTTTTTCAATTTTCTGAAAAATCCTATCATTAGATTTTTTTAAAAATACGATAATCTTGCATAACTAACGTTTCTACATAGGGATTAAGCATTTAGAACGAAATCTAATGTCAGAAAATGGCACTTTACTCTTGACATTTTTCGGTTTTTTCAATTTTCTGGAAAATCCTATCATTAGATTTTTTTAAAAATACGATATTCTTGCTTAACTAACGTTTTTACATAGGGATTAAGCATTTAGAACGAAATCTAATGTAGGAAAATGGTACTTTACTCTTGATCGGTACGTTGGGACTTTGAAAATATTCGGGCGTTCCAATCGCTCGTCTGTTGCATCATAGCGCGTCTCGGCGCAATCGACCGATTCGCTCGACCCATTATTTTCGATTTACGGCTAAAATAAATTTTTCTCATTTTATTCAATAACATATTCTTGCTTAGATAACTTTTTTACATAGGGATTAAGCATTTAGAACGATATAATGTTTAAAATAAGGGCACTTTACTCTTGACATTTTACGGTTTTTTCAATTTTATGAAAAATCCTATCATTAGATTTTTTTAAAAATACGATATTCTTGCTTAACTAACGTTTCTACATAGGGATTAAGCATTTAGAACGAAATCTAATGTCAGAAAATGGCACTTTACTCTTGACATTTTTCGGTTTTTTCAATTTTCTGGAAAATCCTATCATTAGATTTTTTTTAAAATACGATATTCTTGCTTAACTAACGTTTTTACATAGGGATTAAGCATTTAGAACGAAATCTAATGTAGGAAAATGGTACTTTACTCTTGATCGGTACGTTGGGACTTTGAAAATATTCGGGCGTTCCAATCGCTCGTCTGTTGCATCATAGCGCGTCTCGGCGCAATCGACCGATTCGCTCGACCCATTATTTTCGATTTACGGCTAAAATAAATTTTTCTCATTTTATTCAATAACATATTCTTGCTTAGATAACTTTTTTACATAGGGATTAAGCATTTAGAACGATACATTGTTTAAAATAATGGCACTTTACTCTTGACATTTTACGGTTTTTTCAATTTTCTGAAAAATCCTATCATTAGATTTTTTTAAAAATACGATAATCTTGCATAACTAACGTTTCTACATAGGGATTAAGCATTTAGAACGAAATCTAATGTCAGAAAATGGCACTTTACTCTTGACATTTTTCGGTTTTTTCAATTTTCTGGAAAATCCTATCATTAGATTTTTTTAAAAATACGATATTCTTGCTTAACTAACGTTTTTACATAGGGATTAAGCATTTAGAACGAAATCTAATGTAGGAAAATGGTACTTTACTCTTGATCGGTACGTTGGGACTTAGAAAATATTCGGCCGTACGCGGCGCGTCTCGGCGCTTCGAACAGCTCCGGTGTCCCCATTATTTTCGATTTACGGCTAAAATAAATTCTTCTAATTTTTTTCAATTACATATTCTTGCTTAAATAACTTTTTTACATAGGGATTAAGCATTTAGAACGATACATTGCTTAAAATAATGGCACTTTACTCTTGACATTTTACGGTTTTTTCAATTTTCTGAAAAATCCTATCATTAGATTTTTTTAAAAATACGATATTCTTGCTTAACTAACGTTTCTACATAGGGATTAAGCATTTAGAACGAAATCTAATGTCAGAAAATGGCACTTTACTCTTGACATTTTTCGGTTTTTTCAATTTTCTGGAAAATCCTATCATTAGATTTTTTTTAAAATACGATATTCTTGCTTAACTAACGTTTTTACATAGGGATTAAGCATTTAGAACGAAATCTAATGTAGGAAAATGGTACTTTACTCTTGACCGGTACGTTGGGACTTTGAAAATATTCGGGCGTTCCAATCGCTCGTCTGTTGCATCATAGCGCGTCTCGGCGCAATCGACCGATTCGCTCGACCCATTATTTTCGATTTACGGCTAAAATAAATTTTTCTCATTTTATTCAATAACATATTCTTGCTTAGATAACTTTTTTACATAGGGATTAAGCATTTAGAACGATATAATGTTTAAAATAAGGGCACTTTACTCTTGACATTTTACGGTTTTTTCAATTTTCTGAAAAATCCTATCATTAGATTTTTTTAAAAATACGATAATCTTGCATAACTAACGTTTCTACATAGGGATTAAGCATTTAGAACGAAATCTAATGTCAGAAAAGGGCACTTTACTCTTGACATTTTTCGGTTTTTTCAATTTTCTGGAAAATCCTATCATTAGATTTTTTTAAAAATACGATATTCTTGCTTAACTAACGTTTTTACATAGGGATTAAGCATTTAGAACGAAATCTAATGTAGGAAAATGGTACTTTACTCTTGATCGGTACGTTGGGACTTTGAAAATATTCGGGCGTTCCAATCGCTCGTCTGTTGCATCATAGCGCGTCTCGGCGCAATCGACCGATTCGCTCGACCCATTATTTTCGATTTACGGCTAAAATAAATTTTTCTCATTTTATTCAATAACATATTCTTGCTTAGATAACTTTTTTACATAGGGATTAAGCATTTAGAACGATATAATGTTTAAAATAAGGGCACTTTACTCTTGACATTTTACGGTTTTTTCAATTTTCTGAAAAATCCTATCATTAGATTTTTTTAAAAATACGATAATCTTGCATAACTAACGTTTCTACATAGGGATTAAGCATTTAGAACGAAATCTAATGTCAGAAAATGGCACTTTACTCTTGACATTTTTCGGTTTTTTCAATTTTCTGGAAAATCCTATCATTAGATTTTTTTTAAAATACGATATTCTTGCTTAACTAACGTTTTTACATAGGGATTAAGCATTTAGAACGAAATCTAATGTAGGAAAATGGTACTTTACTCTTGACCGGTACGTTGGGACTTTGAAAATATTCGGGCGTTCCAATCGCTCGTCTGTTGCATCATAGCGCGTCTCGGCGCAATCGACCGATTCGCTCGACCCATTATTTTCGATTTACGGCTAAAATAAATTTTTCTCATTTTATTCAATAACATATTCTTGCTTAGATAACTTTTTTACATAGGGATTAAGCATTTAGAACGATATAATGTTTAAAATAAGGGCACTTTACTCTTGACATTTTACGGTTTTTTCAATTTTCTGAAAAATCCTATCATTAGATTTTTTTAAAAATACGATAATCTTGCTTAACTAACGTTTCTACATAGGGATTAAGCATTTAGAACGAAATCTAATGTCAGAAAATGGCACTTTACTCTTGACATTTTTCGGTTTTTTCAATTTTCTGGAAAATCCTATCATTAGATTTTTTTTAAAATACGATATTCTTGCTTAACTAACGTTTTTACATAGGGATTAAGCATTTAGAACGAAATCTAATGTAGGAAAATGGTACTTTACTCTTGACCGGTACGTTGGGACTTTGAAAATATTCGGGCGTTCCAATCGCTCGTCTGTTGCATCATAGCGCGTCTCGGCGCAATCGACCGATTCGCTCGACCCATTATTTTCGATTTACGGCTAAAATAAATTTTTCTCATTTTATTCAATAACATATTCTTGCTTAGATAACTTTTTTACATAGGGATTAAGCATTTAGAACGATATAATGTTTAAAATAAGGGCACTTTACTCTTGACATTTTACGGTTTTTTCAATTTTCTGAAAAATCCTATCATTAGATTTTTTTAAAAATACGATAATCTTGCATAACTAACGTTTCTACATAGGGATTAAGCATTTAGAACGAAATCTAATGTCAGAAAATGGCACTTTACTCTTGACATTTTTCGGTTTTTTCAATTTTCTGGAAAATCCTATCATTAGATTTTTTTAAAAATACGATATTCTTGCTTAACTAACGTTTTTACATAGGGATTAGGCATTTAGAACGAAATCTAATGTAGGAAAATGGTACTTTACTCTTGATCGGTACGTTGGGACTTTGAAAATATTCGGGCGTTCCAATCGCTCGTCTGTTGCATCATAGCGCGTCTCGGCGCAATCGACCGATTCGCTCGACCCATTATTTTCGATTTACGGCTAAAATAAATTTTTCTCATTTTATTCAATAACATATTCTTGCTTAGATAACTTTTTTACATAGGGATTAAGCATTTAGAACGATATAATGTTTAAAATAAGGGCACTTTACTCTTGACATTTTACGGTTTTTTCAATTTTCTGAAAAATCCTACCATTAGATTTTTTTAAAAATACGATATTCTTGCTTAACTAACGTTTCTACATAGGGATTAAGCATTTAGAACGAAATCTAATGTCAGAAAATGGCACTTTACTCTTGACATTTTTCGGTTTTTTCAATTTTCTGGAAAATCCTATCATTAGATTTTTTTAAAAATACGATATTCTTGCTTAACTAACGTTTTTACATAGGGATTAAGCATTTAGAACGAAATCTAATGTAGGAAAATGGTACTTTACTCTTGATCGGTACGTTGGGACTTAGAAAATATTCGGCCGTACGCGGCGCGTCTCGGCGCTTCGAACAGCTCCGGTGTCCCCATTATTTTCGATTTACGGCTAAAATAAATTTTTCTAATTTTTTTCAATAACATATTCTTGCTTAAATAACTTTTTTACATAGGGATTAAGCATTTAGAACGATACATTGTTTAAAATAATGGCACTTTACTCTTGACATTTTACGGTTTTTTCAATTTTCTGAAAAATCCTATCATTAGATTTTTTTAAAAATACGATATTCTTGCTTAACTAACGTTTCTACATAGGGATTAAGCATTTAGAACGAAATCTAATGTCAGAAAATGGCACTTTACTCTTGACATTTTTCGGTTTTTTCAATTTTCTGGAAAATCCTATCATTAGATTTTTTTTAAAATACGATATTCTTGCTTAACTAACGTTTTTACATAGGGATTAAGCATTTAGAACGAAATCTAATGTAGGAAAATGGTACTTTACTCTTGACCGGTACGTTGGGACTTTGAAAATATTCGGGCGTTCCAATCGCTCGTCTGTTGCATCATAGCGCGTCTCGGCGCAATCGACCGATTCGCTCGACCCATTATTTTCGATTTACGGCTAAAATAAATTTTTCTCATTTTATTCAATAACATATTCTTGCTTAGATAACTTTTTTACATAGGGATTAAGCATTTAGAACGATATAATGTTTAAAATAAGGGCACTTTACTCTTGACATTTTACGGTTTTTTCAATTTTCTGAAAAATCCTATCATTAGATTTTTTTAAAAATACGATAATCTTGCATAACTAACGTTTCTACATAGGGATTAAGCATTTAGAACGAAATCTAATGTCAGAAAATGGCACTTTACTCTTGACATTTTTCGGTTTTTTCAATTTTCTGGAAAATCCTATCATTAGATTTTTTTAAAAATACGATATTCTTGCTTAACTAACGTTTTTACATAGGGATTAAGCATTTAGAACGAAATCTAATGTAGGAAAATGGTACTTTACTCTTGATCGGTACGTTGGGACTTTGAAAATATTCGGGCGTTCCAATCGCTCGTCTGTTGCATCATAGCGCGTCTCGGCGCAATCGACCGATTCGCTCGACCCATTATTTTCGATTTACGGCTAAAATAAATTTTTCTCATTTTATTCAATAACATATTCTTGCTTAGATAACTTTTTTACATAGGGATTAAGCATTTAGAACGATATAATGTTTAAAATAAGGGCACTTTACTCTTGACATTTTACGGTTTTTTCAATTTTCTGAAAAATCCTACCATTAGATTTTTTTAAAAATACGATATTCTTGCTTAACTAACGTTTCTACATAGGGATTAAGCATTTAGAACGAAATCTAATGTCAGAAAATGGCACTTTACTCTTGACATTTTTCGGTTTTTTCAATTTTCTGGAAAATCCTATCATTAGATTTTTTTAAAAATACGATATTCTTGCTTAACTAACGTTTTTACATAGGGATTAAGCATTTAGAACGAAATCTAATGTAGGAAAATGGTACTTTACTCTTGATCGGTACGTTGGGACTTAGAAAATATTCGGCCGTACGCGGCGCGTCTCGGCGCTTCGAACAGCTCCGGTGTCCCCATTATTTTCGATTTACGGCTAAAATAAATTTTTCTAATTTTTTTCAATAACATATTCTTGCTTAAATAACTTTTTTACATAGGGATTAAGCATTTAGAACGATACATTGTTTAAAATAATGGCACTTTACTCTTGACATTTTACGGTTTTTTCAATTTTCTGAAAAATCCTATCATTAGATTTTTTTAAAAATACGATATTCTTGCTTAACTAACGTTTCTACATAGGGATTAAGCATTTAGAACGAAATCTAATGTCAGAAAATGGCACTTTACTCTTGACATTTTTCGGTTTTTTCAATTTTCTGGAAAATCCTATCATTAGATTTTTTTAAAAATACGATATTCTTGCTTAACTAACGTTTTTACATAGGGATTAAGCATTTAGAACGAAATCTAATGTAGGAAAATGGTACTTTACTCTTGATCGGTACGTTGGGACTTAGAAAATATTCGGCCGTACGCGGCGCGTCTCGGCGCTTCGAACAGCTCCGGTGTCCCCATTATTTTCGATTTACGGCTAAAATAAATTTTTCTAATTTTTTTCAATAACATATTCTTGCTTAAATAACTTTTTTACATAGGGATTAAGCATTTAGAACGATACATTGTTTAAAATAATGGCACTTTACTCTTGACATTTTACGGTTTTTTCAATTTTCTGAAAAATCCTATCATTAGATTTTTTTAAAAATACGATATTCTTGCTTAACTAACGTTTCTACATAGGGATTAAGCATTTAGAACGAAATCTAATGTCAGAAAATGGCACTTTACTCTTGACATTTTTCGGTTTTTTCAATTTTCTGGAAAATCCTATCATTAGATTTTTTTAAAAATACGATATTCTTGCTTAACTAACGTTTTTACATAGGGATTAAGCATTTAGAACGAAATCTAATGTAGGAAAATGGTACTTTACTCTTGATCGGTACGTTGGGACTTAGAAAATATTCGGCCGTACGCGGCGCGTCTCGGCGCTTCGAACAGCTCCGGTGTCCCCATTATTTTCGATTTACGGCTAAAATAAATTTTTCTAATTTTTTTCGATTACATATTCTTGCTTAAATAACTTTTTTACATAGGGATTAAGCATTTAGAACGACATGTTGTTTAAAATAATGGTACTTTACTCTTGTGATTTTTCGGTTTTTTTTGATTATTTTGAAAAATAAATTTTTGTAATTTTTTTAAATGCGATATTCGTGATCAGTGAACGATTTCACATATGGATTAAGCATTTAGAATCGTGCGGACGCGTTATTAAAAAAGTTTACTCGATGCGATGGGACTTTAAAAAGTTTGTGAAAATTTTCATATTGGGAAAAAATGTGTAATTTTTTGTCTAGTTTACGGTAGTGTAATTTATTTTAATGTTTACTATAAAAATTTTTTTCGTTCGTTCACGCGCTATGTTACAACAGCACGGCCGGGCGGTCTGTTGCCGCAGCGGTTTACACTCATAAGCGCGCGTGCTATTCGGCCGGCGGCGCCGGCGTCCTTGCCGGCCGTTCGGTATCTATAAGAGATACACGGTCCGTGCGAGGCGGACGGAGCAGAGCGGGTTTTGGGCCAATTCTACGATCTCGGTCGAGAAGCTGTCTCAGAGCTCCTTCGGGGC
>NW_027476328.1:15000-27500 GCF_051020955.1 Megalopta genalis | reverse complement strand
AGACGTTAAACACTTGTAAAAAAAACGCAGCTATTTTATTATTTTTTTTATTATTATATAAATCGCAGCATATTTTGTTATTATATACATGCACAAAAAACACCCATTGGGCGAAAGGGAATCCGGTTTCTATTCCGGAACCCGGCAGCGGAACCGCATACCATTCGGGCCCTCGTAAGAGTGTTCGTCGGGGTAACCCAAAATGACCTGGAGACGCCGTCGGGAGATCCGGGGAGAGTTTTCTTTTCTGTATAAGCGTTCGAGTTCCCTGGAAACCTCTAGCAGGGAGATAGGGTTTGGAACGCGAAGAGCACCGCAGTTGCGGCGGTGTCCGGATCATCCCCTCGGACCTTGAAAATCCAGGAGAGGGCCACGTGGAGGTGTCGCGCCGGTTCGTACCCATATCCGCAGCAGGTCTCCAAGGTAAAGAGCCTCTAGTCGATAGATTAATGTAGGTAAGGGAAGTCGGCAAATTGGATCCGTAACTTCGGGATAAGGATTGGCTCTGAGGAGCGGGGCGTGTCGGGCTTGGTCGGGAAGCGGGTCTGGCTGACGTGCCGGGCCTGGGCGAGGTGAACGGCTCTCGTGGCTGGGATCCGAGCTCGGTCCCGTGCCTTGGCCTCCCGCGGATCTTCCTTGCTGCGAGGCTTCCGTGGCGTTTCCCATCGGTGCGGTCGTCCTCTTCGGCCGCCATTCAACGCTCAGCTCAGAACTGGCACGGACTAGGGGAATCCGACTGTCTAATTAAAACAAAGCATTGCGATGGCCCCCACGGGTGTTGACGCAATGTGATTTCTGCCCAGTGCTCTGAATGTCAACGTGAAGAAATTCAAAAAAGCGCGGGTAAACGGCGGGAGTAACTATGACTCTCTTAAGGTAGCCAAATGCCTCGTCATCTAATTAGTGACGCGCATGAATGGATTAACGAGATTCCCATCTGTCCCTATCTACTGGCGGTGGCGGTCTGTGGCCACCCAGGGCGGGAGATAACCCCCGAACTAGCCCTCGCGTAGGAGGGTTGATCGGCCGAGTCGATGGGTGTATCGGCGATGAAGGCATTAGAGACCGTCAGTGCGTCGTACATGTAGTACTTCGCATAATGGCGAGGCCCTGATTTAGCATACGGGCTGTGGCGTGTTCTTTGTACAGCACTGTATGTGCTGTATGACTTCCGACTGGGGAACTGTTGTCACTCGTGGCATCAGTTCCCCAGTTTACGTTAAACGGTTTTTCGGACCGTTTTTCGTGGGCGGAACACGCCACTAGACAACACTCCGCTGGGCTCAGGAATACATGGGATGCAATCAATCCCCTGGGCAACCCAGGCCGCAAGGGGCAAACGTGCCCTAGCCACACTTGAGCCTCCACGAAAAAGGTACCGCTGGATAGCTCGTGTTCTTAAATACGCAGCGAACTGAACGAAGTGTGGTGGAGAGGAAGAGGCAGCCTCTCCGACTGCTGTCTCCCACGTGTTTGCCGTGCGTGGCGACCCTTGTCGTCGGAAAAGAGGATCCTGGGATCTGAGGGGGCCCTCTCCTGCGGGTGAGACGTCCCCAACACGTACCTTTGGCCTCTGCTTCGGCTAGATGGGCGGCTGGACGAGAAAAGCAGCCCTGGTCCAGTCAATCGGCTTGGAACGACCACACGCTTCGGGCAAGTGGGTTCTGCTGGGCGAGGACGCGGGCTGGGTAAGGAAACCGACCCAGCCAGCAGACTATATTCGGTGCGTAGCCCTAACTCAGCCTTTGGCGGGTTCCAAATTGTGTGGGTCGGTGGTGGCCGGGGAGCGCACTGGATGAAAGACCAAGACACATTATGGGTCTGAATAAAAATAATGAACAAAAAACTAAGCGTCCAAAGACGACGGGTCCAGCTCCTACTCGGAGTGAAGCCGTCGCCGCAGACGCGGGAACTGCAAATGCAGCTGTCAGTCCCCCCGCGTCTGTGAGAAAGACAAGATCCGGGAAGGTGATTAATATCGCCAATCCTCGTGTGATCTTGCAAAGATGTGTGACTCCCACGCGAGCGGTCTCGGTGAAAACCGAGCCCACGGTAGAAGGTACGCCGGACACCGGTAACGTGGAAGTAATCGAACGAGTCGGAGACACGTCACTCGTGAAGGTGCAGTCGGCACCCGAGCGTGTCGAGGACCCTACTGGTGACGGTTGGCAAACCGTCACCAAAAAGTCAAAGCGAGCCAAGCCGGGCGCACCCACCGGCAAGGCCGCAGTAAACCGGGCCAGGAGACCGAAGGGGACGTTCTCCGGGCAGAAGGTACGGCCTCTCGATCTCGTAAGAGACGAAGCCTTTAGGCGAGTGTCCGAAATACGGACCTTTTGCTTTCGACCTGAGTCGAAAGTCAATAAGGAGTCCGGGTCAAAGATACTCGCCGAGGTTGAGGCACTCAACGAGCTGGTCCAGGAGCTTATTCAACGGAATAGCTTCGTCGAAGGGCAGCTCGCCGCGGTCAGGGCGGACCTAAAAGCGCGTCCTGCCGTAATGAGTGCGATGCGACCTGGGCCGTCCAAGGGAACTCTCCCGAAGACGGCCTGCAACGCCGCGCAGTCGACTTACGCCCATGTGAACAAAGTCGACTGCAAAGGAGCTTCTCCGGAAGCGGGGAGACGGCCACAACCGCAGCATGTGGTAAAAATCTTCCCGCCGAAGGAAAAAGGACAGAGCAGCGAAGTTACGAAGGTTACTGTTCTGTCGCTCGTTAAACCAGCGAAGGAGGCGATCCGAATTAAGTCGGTCCGACGCATCCACTCCGGTGGCATCGTCGTCGAGACCGACCGAAAGGAGGACCTGCAAGCCTTCGTTGGCAATAAGAAGCTCCGGAGCGCGGGTCTGTCCGTCTCCTTACCTACCAAGCGGGACCCCGAGGTTTTAGTTTACGACGTCCCGCGTCGGATGGGTAAGGACGAAATTGCCTCCAGTATTTGGAGGCAAAATCTCTGCGATGCGAACCAGAAGGATGTGCCTTCGGGAATTCGGGTCAGCCGCATGGCTGGCAAGACCCCGGAGACAGCCAACTGGGTCGTTGCCGTCAGTCCGCAGAATCTTCAGCGGCTGAAGCAGAGGGGTAGCCGAGTTTACCTTGGATGGAACTCCTGTCGTGTACGGGATTTCGTCCAGGTGCTTCGGTGCTACCGTTGTCAACGCTTCGGGCATACCTCGAAGCGTTGTAAATTCAAGGAGGATGTGTGCGGTCACTGCTCCCAAAAGGGGCATACCTTCACGCTCTGTAGCAAGAAGAGTGAACCTCCGGTCTGCTCTAATTGCAAGGACAGAGGGTGGGCTAGTGCACACAAGTCGCGGGACCCAGCTTGCGCTTCCTATCAGGCGGCGCTAGCTTTGGAGTCGTCCCGTGTCCGACTTGAGTGACGGGCAGACGTGGACTTGTCCACTCCGCCATTCGAACGGCATGCTGGGCGGACCCCTCGGGGTTCGCCCCCTCGGGCCAGGCTGAAGCCCCTCTTGCGGAGATAAATTGACTTTAACACTACTCCGTCAAGAGTGCCTGGATTGGGTTGGACTCGAGGTGGCAGCGGGAGTAGCACGTTGTCTTCCCCTGTCACGATAACGAACGAGGGTAGAGCCAGACCATCGGCACGCGTCGAGAGAGCGGCTAGTATAGTCCACATAGGACCCAGGCATAGCCCATCTTTAGACTCACAACGACGACACTAACTGTCCCTATCTACTGGCGGTGGCGGTCTGTGGCCACCCAGGGCGGGAGATAACCCCCGAACTAGCCCTCGCGTAGGAGGGTTGATCGGCCGAGTCGATGGGTGTATCGGCGATGAAGGCATTAGAGACCGTCAGTGCGTCGTACATGTAGTACTTCGCATAATGGCGAGGCCCTGATTTAGCATACGGGCTGTGGCGTGTTCTTTGTACAGCACTGTATGTGCTGTATGACTTCCGACTGGGGAACTGTTGTCACTCGTGGCATCAGTTCCCCAGTTTACGTTAAACGGTTTTTCAGACCGTTTTTCGTGGGCGGAACACGCCACTAGACAACACTCCGCTGGGCTCAGGAATACATGGGATGCAATCAATCCCCTGGGCAACCCAGGCCGCAAGGGGCAAACGTGCCCTAGCCACACTTGAGCCTCCACGAAAAAGGTACCGCTGGATAGCTCGTGTTCTTAAATACGCAGCGAACTGAACGAAGTGTGGTGGAGAGGAAGAGGCAGCCTCTCCGACTGCTGTCTCCCACGTGTTTGCCGTGCGTGGCGACCCTTGTCGTCGGAAAAGAGGATCCTGGGATCTGAGGGGGCCCTCTCCTGCGGGTGAGACGTCCCCAACACGTACCTTTGGCCTCTGCTTCGGCTAGATGGGCGGCTGGACGAGAAAAGCAGCCCTGGTCCAGTCAATCGGCTTGGAACGACCACACGCTTCGGGCAAGTGGGTTCTGCTGGGCGAGGACGCGGGCTGGGTAAGGAAACCGACCCAGCCAGCAGACTATATTCGGTGCGTAGCCCTAACTCAGCCTTTGGCGGGTTCCAAATTGTGTGGGTCGGTGGTGGCCGGGGAGCGCACTGGATGAAAGACCAAGACACATTATGGGTCTTAATAAAATTAATGAACAAAAAACTAAGCGTCCAAAGACGACGGGTCCAGCTCCCACTCGGAGTGAAGCCGTCGCCGCAGACGCGGGAACTGCAAATGCAGCTGTCAGTCCCCCCGCGTCTGTGAGAAAGACAAGATCCGGGAAGGTGATTAATATCGCCAATCCTCGTGTGATCTTGCAAAGATGTGTGACTCCCACGCGAGCGGTCTCGGTGAAAACCGAGCCCACGGTAGAAGGTACGCCGGACACCGGTAACGTGGAAGTAATCGAACGAGTCGGAGACACGTCACTCGTGAAGGTGCAGTCGGCACCCGAGCGTGTCGAGGACCCTACTGGTGACGGTTGGCAAACCGTCACCAAAAAGTCAAAGCGAGCCAAGCCGGGCGCACCCACCGGCAAGGCCGCAGTAAACCGGGCCAGGAGACCGAAGGGGACGTTCTCCGGGCAGAAGGTACGGCCTCTCGATCTCGTAAGAGACGAAGCCTTTAGGCGAGTGTCCGAAATACGGACCTTTTGCTTTCGACCTGAGTCGAAAGTCAATAAGGAGTCCGGGTCAAAGATACTCGCCGAGGTTGAGGCACTCAACGAGCTGGTCCAGGAGCTTATTCAACGGAATAGCTTCGTCGAAGGGCAGCTCGCCGCGGTCAGGGCGGACCTAAAAGCGCGTCCTGCCGTAATGAGTGCGATGCGACCTGGGCCGTCCAAGGGAACTCTCCCGAAGACGGCCTGCAACGCCGCGCAGTCGACTTACGCCCATGTGAACAAAGTCGACTGCAAAGGAGCTTCTCCGGAAGCGGGGAGACGGCCACAATCGCAGCATGTGGTAAAAATCTTCCCGCCGAAGGAAAAAGGACAGAGCAGCGAAGTTACGAAGGTTACTGTTCTGTCCCTCATTAAACCAGCGAAGGAGGCGATCCGAGTAAAGTCGGTCCGACGCATCCACTCCGGTGGCATCGTCGTCGAGACCGACCGAAAGGAGGACCTGCAAGCCTTCGTTGGCAATAAGAAGCTCCGGAGCGCGGGTCTGTCCGTCTCCTTACCCACCAAGCGGGACCCCGAGGTTTTAGTTTACGACGTCCCGCGTCGGATGGGTAAGGACGAAATTGCCTCCAGTATTTGGAGGCAAAATCTCTGCGATGCGAACCAGAAGGATGTGCCTTCGGGAATTCGGGTCAGCCGCATGGCTGGCAAGACCCCGGAGACAGCCAACTGGGTCGTTGCCGTCAGTCCGCAGAATCTTCAGCGGCTGAAGCAGAGGGGTAGCCGAGTATACCTTGGATGGAACTCCTGTCGTGTACGGGATTTCGTCCAGGTGCTTCGGTGCTACCGTTGTCAACGCTTCGGGCATACCTCGAAGCGTTGTAAATTCAAGGAGGACGTGTGCGGTCACTGCTCCCAAAAGGGGCATACCTTCACGCTCTGTAGCAAGAAGAGTGAACCTCCGGTCTGCTCTAATTGCAAGGACAGAGGGTGGGCTAGTGCACACAAGTCGCGGGACCCAGCTTGCGCTTCCTATCAGGCGGCGCTAGCTTTGGAGTCGTCCCGTGTCCGACTTGAGTGACGGGCAGACGTGGAATTGTCCACTCCGCCATTCGAACGGCATGCTGGGCGGACCCCTCGGGGTTCGCCCCCTCGGGCCAGGCTGAAGCCCCTCTTGCGGAGATAAATTGACTTTAACACTACTCCGTCAAGAGTGCCTGGATTGGGTTGGACTCGAGGTGGCAGCGGGAGTAGCACGTTGTCTTCCCCTGTCACGATAACGAACGAGGGTAGAGCCAGACCATCGGCACGCGTCGAGAGAGCGGCTAGTATAGTCCACATAGGACCCAGGCATAGCCCATCTTTAGACTCACAACGACGACACTAACTGTCCCTATCTACTGGCGGTGGCGGTCTGTGGCCACCCAGGGTTGAGAGGCGACCCCCGAACTAGTCCTCGCGTAGGTTGTTGCTACTACCGAGTCGATGGATGCGTCGACGATGAAGGCATTTTAGACCGTCAGTGCGTCGTACATGTAGTACTTCGCATAATGGCGAGGCCCGAGATTAAGCATGCGGGCTGTGGCGTGTTCATGTACAGCATTGAATATGCTGTACTACTCCTTAGCGGGGGACTGTTGTCACTTGTGGCTGCAGTCCCCCGCGTCACGTTATGCGGTTTTTCTGGTCTAACTGGAATGCCGCATTTTCGTTGTCTGAACACGCCACGAAGCAACACGCCGTCGGATTGAATGTTGCTGCTGAGTCGATAGGTGCATCGGCGATGAAGGCACTCGAGAGACCGTCAGTGCGTTGTACATGTAGTGCTTCGCATAATGACGAGGCCCGTGATTAAGCAAGCGGGCTGTGGCGTGTTCTTGTGCAGTATTGAACATGCTGCACTACTCCCATCCGGGGGACTGTTGTCACTTGTGGCTTCAGTCCCCCGCGTTACGTTATGCGGTTTTTCTGGTCTGACTGGAATGCCGCATTTTCGTTATCTGAACACGCCACAAAGCAACACGCCGACGGAGTGAATGCTGCCGAGTTGACGGATGCATCAGATGCATCGGCGATGAGGGTATTTTGAGACCGCCAGTGCGTTGTACATGTAGTACTTCGCATAATGGCGAGGCCCTTGAACTAAGCATACGGGCTGTGGCGTGTTCATGTACAGCATTGAATATGCTGTACTACTCCCTACCGGGGGACTGTTGTCACTTGTGGCTGCAGTCCCCCGCGTCACGTTGTGCGGTTTTTCTGGTCTGACCGGAATGCCGCATTTTCGTTGTCTGAGCGCGCCACGTAGCAACATGCCGCTGGATCTAGAAATCGGGATGCAACCAATCACCTGGGCAACCCAGGCCGCAAGGGGCAAACGTGCCCCAGCCACACTTGAGCCTCCACGAAAAAGGTACCGCTGGATAGCTCGTGTTCTCAAAACGCAGCGAACCGAACGAAGTGTGGTGGAGAGGAAGAGGCAGCCTCTCCGACTGCTGTCTCCCGCGTGTTTGCCGTGCGTGGCGACCCTTGTCGTCGGAAAAGAGGATCCTGGGATCTGAGGGGGCCCTCTCCTGCGGGTGAGACGTCCCCAACACGTACCTTTGGCCTCTGCTTCGGCTAGATGGGAGGCTGGACGAGAAAAGCAGCCCTGGTCCAGTCAATCGGCTTGGAACGACCATACGCTTCGGCGAGTGGGTTCTGACGGGCGAGGACGCGGGCTGGGTTGAGCAATCGGCCCAGTCAGCAGACTATGTCCGGTGCGTAGCCCTAACCCAGCCTGATGGCGGGTTCCAAAATGTGTGGGTCGGTGGTGGCCGGGGAGCGTACCGGATGAAGGCAAAGATCTAACTATGGGATCTAAATTGAAAGTACAAATTGAACGTTCGAAGTCGGCGGGTCCAGCTCCTACTCGGAGTGAAGCCGTCGCCACAGACGCGGAAGCTACAGCAGCAGCTGTTAGCCCTCCTGCGTCTGCGAAAAAGACAAGGTCCGGGAAGGTGCTGAACATCGCCAATCCTCGTGTGACCTTGGAGAGATGCGTGACACCCACGCGAGCGGTCTCGGTGAAAACTGAGGCCACGGTAGAAGGCGCGCCGGACACCGGTAACGTGGGGACAGCGCCCAAGTCGGGGGACTCCCCCAGCCGCAAGGCTGGGAAGGAGAAACCCAGAAAAATCGAATCAGTCAAAGACACGCTCGTGAAGGTGCAACCGGCACCCGTGCGTGTCGAAGACCCCGAAGGTGGCGGTTGGAAAACCGTCACCAAAAAGTCGAAGCGTGCCAAGCCAGTCGCACCTACTGGCAAGGCCGCAGCAAACCAGGCCAGGAAATCGAAGGGGACGGTTTCCGGGCACAAGGTACGGCCTCTCGATCTCGTGAGAGACGAAGCCTTCAGGCGAGTATCGGAGATACGGACCTTTTGCTTTCGACCCGAGTCGAAAGTCAACAAGGAGTCCGGGTCGAAGATACTAGCAGAAGTCGGAGCACTCAACGAGTTGGTCCAGGAGCTGATTCAACGAAACAGCTTCGTCGAAGGGCAACTCGCCGCGGTCAGGGCGGACCTAAAAGCGCGTCCTGCCGTAATGAGTGCGGCGCGACCTGGGCCGTCCAAGGGAACCCTCCCGAAGACGGTCTCCAATGCCGCGCAGTTGACCTACGCCCAAGTGGCAAAGGTCAACCAGTCAGCGACTCCGGAGGCGAGAAGACCACCGACACAATACGTGGTGCGTATCTTCCCGCCAAAGGATAAAGGACAGAACAGCGATGCTACTAAGAGAGCTGTTCTGTCGATCGTAAAACCTGCGAAGGAGGCGATCCGTGTCAGATCGGTTCGACGCATCCACTCCGGTGGCATCGTCGTCGAAACCGATCGCAAGGAGGACCTAAAAGCCTTCGTAGGCAATAAGAAGCTGGCGAGTGCGGGACTGTCCGTCTCCTTGCCCAGCAAACGGGACCCCGAGGTCCTGATTTATGACATTCCGAAAGGGATGGGCAAGGAGGAAATTGCCTCCAGTCTTTGGAGGCAAAACCTCTCTGAGGCGTCCCAGAAGGATGTGCCTTCGGGTGTTCGGGTCAGTCGCATGGCTGGCAAGACCCCGGAGACAGCCAACTGGGTAGTGGCCGTCAGTCCGCAGATTCGTCGGCGGCTGGCGCAGAGAGGGGACCGGGTGTACCTCGGGTGGAGTTCCTGTCGTGTGCGGGACTTCATACAGGTCACCCGATGCTATAAGTGCCAGCGCTTCGGGCACACGGCGAAGCGCTGCAAATTCAAAGAGGATGTCTGCGGACATTGTGCCGAAAAAGGGCACGGGTATGCGCTCTGTAACAGGAAGAGCAAGCCTCCGGTTTGCTCCAACTGTAAAGACAGAGGGCGACCATCTGAGCATAAGTCGCGAGACCCGGCCTGCGCCTCCTATCAGGAAGCGCTGGTTTTGGAGATGTCTCGTATAAGACGCGAATAATAATTTGAATCTCGAATGGATAGTACAAACGACCGGCGACGCTCGAGAGTCATACGGGTCATGCAGCATAACATGCAGCGGGCCCGAAATGTGACCGACGAAGTCCGGACTGAGATGCATAGGCGAGGGGTAGATGTGTTGCTTGCACAAGAGCCATATAGCTGGCGGGGTACTGTGCCCGGGCTAGGCTTGAGAACGAGGCTGATCACGGCAGGCGAACCGGTGATGGCTGCAATAGCGGTCAGAAACCCGGATCTAACCGTGGTCAAAGTCTCTAACTTGTGCGACACGCATTTGTCCTGTGTCAGCATCTCGGGTTCGTTTGGGAGCTTCTTCCTGATCAGCCAGTACTTTCAATGCTCCGATGACGTTGAATCAGGTCTGGCGCGATTGGAGAGAGCTCTTTCCGCACTTAAGCATAACCGAGTCATTATCTCTGCCGACGTTAACGCAAAATCAGCCCAGTGGGGCAGCGCGGAGACGGACGTGAGAGGCCGTAAACTCGAAGAGTTTATCGTGAGCCATGGCTTGGTTGTCTTGAACGAGGCTGGAAACGCTCCGACGTTTTCCAGCCCTAGTGGACAGTCATACATCGACGTCACACTATCGACACCTGATATTTGCGACAAGGTGCGAGGTTGGAAGGTCCGCGAGGACCTGACGACCAGCGACCACCGAGTCATAGAGTTTTCTTTGAGTTTTTGCGCCGAGGACGGTGCTGCCGAAATTAGTAGCAACAGCAGCACCAACCGGAACGGATTATTACCAAGGTTCCGACTCCGAAGCGCAAAATGGCCCGAGTTCGACAAGGCGCTGCAGGAAAGTAAGAGGAGTATATCCCCCGATCCATTGAACAATAAGGGGGATGTCGAACATCTAGCACAGGAGATCGAAAGAATGATCGTCCAAGCGTGCGACTCCTCGATGCCAACCAAGCAGTGGCATTCAAAATCCGTCCCATGGTGGACGGCCGACCTGACGAGGCAAAAGAGGCGAGTCTACAAACTTAGACGAGCCTCGCAGAACGCAGCATGTTCAGAGGAGCAGAGGGCGGCCAAGAGGACCGAGTATCTTAAACAGAGAAAGGCCTACAAAGCCGCCATCAAAGCTGCTCGGTCGCACAGCTGGCGTGCATTCGTGACCGAGCAGGGAAACAAGGAACCCTGGGGCCTCATTTATAAGATCACGAGGCAGAAGATGACAGCCAGCACGGTCATCTCGAATATAAATCGTAACACTGCCCAGGGTTACACCACAGACTGGGACTCCACCGCTTCCGCGCTGCTGGAGGGGTTAATTCCGGACGATAGCCCCGCGAATGACTCCCCGGATCATGCGCGAGTCAGGAGGGAAGCTGCCATCGAGCCGGAGAGTGAGGACGCCAGTCCCTTCACCCTCTCGGAGCTCAGATCGGCGGTCAACCGACTGAAGAGCGGCAAGTGTCCAGGCCTAGATCGGATCGAGCCGGAGATTTTAAAACGTTCGTGTAATACAATCTCACGCGAGCTCCTCCGACTCTACAACGGATGCCTGGCACACGGAGTCTTTCCCGTGGAATGGAAAGTCGGGTCCATCATTACCATCCTTAAAGGACCCGAGAAACCTGAAACGGAGATAAAGTCCTACAGACCAATATGCTTGCTTTCGGTCGTAGGCAAAGTCTTGGAGAAGCTAATCGCTATGCGATTAGCTAGTTTGTTTTTGCACCCCGACTACGCCTCCGATCGGCAATACGGATTCAGGCCGCATCGATCCACGACTGATGCCGTGGTAAAGATGAGGGAGCTTGCGTCCGGTCGAGAGGAAAAGTACGTCGTGGGTCTGCTCTTCGACATTGCTGCGGCCTTTGATAATGTCTGGTGGCCAAGCATACTCAACGCGTTGAGGAAGCGAGGCTGCCCAAAAAACCTACTTAGATTGGTGGTCGACTACTTCGACGGCCGCGTGGTGACTATGGTGTCTGATCGCGGTGCAGTGCGGAAGAAAGTCACTAAGGGCTGCCCACAGGGATCGATTCTTGGTCCGAGCTGTTGGAACTTAGTCTTCGACGAGGTTCTACAGCTCTTATCGAACGCCGGGCTCGCTTGCGAGCCCATCGCCTATGCAGACGACCTTCTTGTCTTGATCTTCGCGAACAGCAGGAAGGGTCTAGAAAGCAATGGCCAATTGGTTGTGGACACCATTTCTCGCTGGTGCGACCAGCAGAAATTGTCGCTGTCTGCGACCAAGACCGAGATGGTATTCTTAAAAGGCTCTCTCGACAGAGAGAGGCCACCTGTGATAAAAGTAGGAGGTCGGAATATTGCCGTCAAGGACTCTGTGCGTTACCTTGGCGTGCATTTTGACTCTAGACTGGGTATCCATTCCCATGTCGAGTATTTGAATGCTAAGTCCTTGCGAACGTTTAATGCGCTAGCAAGGATTGCTAAGTCGAACTGGGGATTGGGATATCGGACGATGCGTACTTTGTACCGCGGCTTGTTTGTCCCAATCGTCACGTATGCTGCCGCGGGCTGGGCAGACCGCCTTACCTCTGGGACGAGTAAAGTGCTCACCAGGGCGCAGAGGCATGTTCTGCTTGGCTGCGTCAAAGCCTACAGGACAGTCTCCACTGATGCGATCCCCGTGATCGCCGGGGAGATACCTGTGGACTTGGCGATAGCGGAGTTCAGCTGCGTGTACAAAGCCAGGAAGAAACTCGGGTTCCAACATGGAACCTATCAAGTGAGTCAGGCCGAATTGGCTGACGAAGTCGTCACCGAAGCCCAAGTTCGCAGAAGGCTGAGGGAGGCGACTTTAGAGATGTGGCAGCAGAGATGGTCGTCCTCGACGAAGGGTAGGGAAACCTTCCAATACTTCGGCGAGGTATCAGACCGTCTCTCAGCGAGCTGGATCAGAGTCGACCATGATGTAGCGCAGTTCTTGAGCGGACACGGAGACTTCCGTGCGAAGCTCAAGACGTTCGCCCTGGTCGACGACGA
>NW_027476328.1:0-12500 GCF_051020955.1 Megalopta genalis | reverse complement strand
GTTGCAAAACCATGATATAGAAAGATCAGACGTTGCATTCGGCGAAAATTAACCTTCCTATTGGTCAGTCGCGTTTCCGTGCCCAACCGAGCACAGGCCGGAATGCCGCTGATGTTGGCTCTATTTTCCAAAGCAACACGCCGCTGGCACTTTGTGTTTTTCGAGGTTACGGAAAGCAATACGCCGCTGGTACGAAACAATACGCCGCTGGAAAAAAAAGCAATACGCCGCTGGTACGAACCAATACGCCGCTGGAAAAAAAGCAATACGCCGCTGGAAAAAAAGCAATACGCCGCTGGTACGAACCAATACGCCGCTGGAAAAAAAAGCAATACGCCGCTGGTACGAAGCAATACGCCGCTGGTAAAAAAGCAATACGCCGCTGGTACGAAGCAATACGCCGCTGGTACTTTGTAATAAGAATTACATTACAAGATAGAAAGCACTACGCCGCTGGACATAAAATCTCCATTATCCGAACGAAAGTAACACGCCGCTGGTACTTTATTTTATTATAATAATTTAATTATAAGACAGAAACCGCTGGTACTTGGTTGTAAAATCTCCATTATCCGAACGAAAGCAATACGCCGTTGGTACTTGGTTATAAAATTTTCATTACAAGACAGAAAGCAATATGCCGCTGGTTATATTAATGTAATCTTATGGAAAGCATTACGCCGCTGGAACTTTGACCATTGCAATAATCGATCGGAAGCTATACACAGCAAGGAATACGAATATTATACCAAGAGATCGAAAACAATACGCTGTTCGGACGTTTTGACTAGCCGTCGCACAGTGCAGACGCGTCGACCCGTCGCTCCGCATTTCGAGCGCAATTTCAGTGGTTTTTCAGTTCAGAAAATTACAGAGAGTGTTTGGTTGTGTTGCAGGAGTCAAACTGAATGATTTGATGCATAAAGTTTAATTAAACTCCCATTAGTTTGCCGGGAAACATCGATTCTTCCGATCTAGAAAGAGACAGAGATAGACGATCCGCGTTATGTTAAATATTTCAAGGTTCCCGATTCCACAAAATTATAAAAAGTATACGGCTGTGTAGCAGGGATCAAAACGAGTAATTTCGTGTATAAAGTTTAATTAATATCCCATTAGTTTGCCGGGAAACATCGATTATTCCGATCTAGAAAGAGACAGAGACAGTCGATCCGCGTTATGTTAAATATTTCAAGGTTACCGATTCCACAAAATTATAAAAAGTATACGGCTGTGTAGCGGGGATCAAAACGAGTAATTTCGTGTATAAAGTTTAATTAATCTCCCAATAGTTTGCCGGGAAACATCGATTATTCCGATCTAGAAAGAGACAGAGACAGTCGATCCGCGTTATGTTAAATATTTCAAGGTTCCCGATTCCACAAAATTATAAAAAGTATACGGCTGTGTAGCGGGGATCAAAACGAGTAATTTCGTGTATAAAGTTTAATTAATCTCCCAATAGTTTGCCGGGAAACATCGATTATTCCGATCTAGAAAGAGACAGAGACAGTCGATCCGCGTTATGTTAAATATTTCAAGGTTCCCGATTCCACAAAATTATAAAAAGTATACGGCTGTGTAGCGGGGATCAAAACGAGTAATTTCATGTATAAAGTTTAATTAAACTCCCAATAGTTTGCCGGGAAACATCGATTATTCCGATCTAGAAAGAGACAGAGACAGTCGATCCGCGTTATGTTAAATATTTCAAGGTTACCGATTCCACAAAATTATAAAAAGTATACGGCTGTGTAGCGGGGATCAAAACGAGTAATTTCGTGTATAAAGTATAATTAATATCCCATTAGTTTGCCGGGAAACATCGATTATTCCGATCTAGAAAGAGACAGAGACAGTCGATCCGCGTTATGTTAAATATTTCAAGGTTCCCGATTCCACAAAATTATAAAAAGTATACGGCTGTGTAGCGGGGATCAAAACGAGTAATTTCGTGTATAAAGTTTAATTAATCTCCCAATAGTTTGCCGGGAAACATCGATTATTCCGATCTAGAAAGAGACAGAGACAGTCGATCCGCGTTATGTTAAATATTTCAAGGTTCCCGATTCCACAAAATTATAAAAAGTATACGGCTGTGTAGCGGGGATCAAAACGAGTAATTTCATGTATAAAGTTTAATTAAACTCCCAATAGTTTGCCGGGAAACATCGATTATTCCGATCTAGAAAGAGACAGAGACAGTCGATCCGCGTTATGTTAAATATTTCAAGGTTACCGATTCCACAAAATTATAAAAAGTATACGGCTGTGTAGCGGGGATCAAAACGAGTAATTTCGTGTATAAAGTTTAATTAAACTCCCAATAGTTTGCCGGGAAACATCGATTATTCCGATCTAGAAAGAGACAGAGACAGTCGATCCGCGTTATGTTAAATATTTCAAGGTTCCCGATTCCACAAAATTATAAAAAGTATACGGCTGTGTAGCGGGGATCAAAACGAGTAATTTCGTGTATAAAGTTTAATTAATCTCCCAATAGTTTGCCGGGAAACATCGATTATTCCGATCTAGAAAGAGACAGAGACAGTCGATCCGCGTTATGTTAAATATTTCAAGGTTCCCGATTCCACAAAATTATAAAAAGTATACGGCTGTGTAGCGGGGATCAAAACGAGTAATTTCATGTATAAAGTTTAATTAAACTCCCAATAGTTTGCCGGGAAACATCGATTATTCCGATCTAGAAAGAGACAGAGACAGTCGATCCGCGTTATGTTAAATATTTCAAGGTTACCGATTCCACAAAATTATAAAAAGTATACGGCTGTGTAGCGGGGATCAAAACGAGTAATTTCGTGTATAAAGTATAATTAATATCCCATTAGTTTGCCGGGAAACATCGATTATTCCGATCTAGAAAGAGACAGAGACAGTCGATCCGCGTTATGTTAAATATTTCAAGGTTCCCGATTCCACAAAATTATAAAAAGTATACGGCTGTGTAGCGGGGATCAAAACGAGTAATTTCGTGTATAAAGTTTAATTAATATCCCATTACATTGCCGGGAAACATCAATACTTCGATCGCGCGAGAGAGACAGAGAAACGAACAGTCTTTTTTTCGATTTACGGCTAAAATAAATTTTTCTCATTTTATTCAATAACATATTCTTGCTTAGATAACTTTTTTACATAGGGATTAAGCATTTAGAACGATATAATGTTTAAAATAAGGGCACTTTACTCTTGACATTTTACGGTTTTTTCAATTTTCTGAAAAATCCTACCATTAGATTTTTTTAAAAATACGATATTCTTGCTTAACTAACGTTTCTACATAGGGATTAAGCATTTAGAACGAAATCTAATGTCAGAAAATGGCACTTTACTCTTGACATTTTTCGGTTTTTTCAATTTTCTGGAAAATCCTATCATTAGATTTTTTTAAAAATACGATGTTCTTGCTTAACTAACGTTTTTACATAGGGATTAAGCATTTAGAACGATATAATGTTTAAAATAAGGGCACTTTACTCTTGACATTTTACGGTTTTTTCAATTTTCTGAAAAATCCTATCATTAGATTTTTTTAAAAATACGATAATCTTGCATAACTAACGTTTCTACATAGGGATTAAGCATTTAGAACGAAATCTAATGTCAGAAAATGGCACTTTACTCTTGACATTTTTCGGTTTTTTCAATTTTCTGGAAAATCCTATCATTAGATTTTTTTAAAAATACGATATTCTTGCTTAACTAACGTTTTTACATAGGGATTAAGCATTTAGAACGAAATCTAATGTAGGAAAATGGTACTTTACTCTTGATCGGTACGTTGGGACTTTGAAAATATTCGGGCGTTCCAATCGCTCGTCTGTTGCATCATAGCGCGTCTCGGCGCAATCGACCGATTCGCTCGACCCATTATTTTCGATTTACGGCTAAAATAAATTTTTCTCATTTTATTCAATAACATATTCTTGCTTAGATAACTTTTTTACATAGGGATTAAGCATTTAGAACGATATAATGTTTAAAATAAGGGCACTTTACTCTTGACATTTTACGGTTTTTTCAATTTTATGAAAAATCCTATCATTAGATTTTTTTAAAAATACGATAATCTTGCTTAACTAACGTTTCTACATAGGGATTAAGCATTTAGAACGAAATCTAATGTCAGAAAATGGCACTTTACTCTTGACATTTTTCGGTTTTTTCAATTTTCTGGAAAATCCTATCATTAGATTTTTTTTAAAATACGATATTCTTGCTTAACTAACGTTTTTACATAGGGATTAAGCATTTAGAACGAAATCTAATGTAGGAAAATGGTACTTTACTCTTGATCGGTACGTTGGGACTTTGAAAATATTCGGGCGTTCCAATCGCTCGTCTGTTGCATCATAGCGCGTCTCGGCGCAATCGACCGATTCGCTCGACCCATTATTTTCGATTTACGGCTAAAATAAATTTTTCTCATTTTATTCAATAACATATTCTTGCTTAGATAACTTTTTTACATAGGGATTAAGCATTTAGAACGATACATTGTTTAAAATAATGGCACTTTACTCTTGACATTTTACGGTTTTTTCAATTTTCTGAAAAATCCTATCATTAGATTTTTTTAAAAATACGATAATCTTGCATAACTAACGTTTCTACATAGGGATTAAGCATTTAGAACGAAATCTAATGTCAGAAAATGGCACTTTACTCTTGACATTTTTCGGTTTTTTCAATTTTCTGGAAAATCCTATCATTAGATTTTTTTAAAAATACGATATTCTTGCTTAACTAACGTTTTTACATAGGGATTAAGCATTTAGAACGAAATCTAATGTAGGAAAATGGTACTTTACTCTTGATCGGTACGTTGGGACTTAGAAAATATTCGGCCGTACGCGGCGCGTCTCGGCGCTTCGAACAGCTCCGGTGTCCCCATTATTTTCGATTTACGGCTAAAATAAATTCTTCTAATTTTTTTCAATTACATATTCTTGCTTAAATAACTTTTTTACATAGGGATTAAGCATTTAGAACGATACATTGCTTAAAATAATGGCACTTTACTCTTGACATTTTACGGTTTTTTCAATTTTCTGAAAAATCCTATCATTAGATTTTTTTAAAAATACGATATTCTTGCTTAACTAACGTTTCTACATAGGGATTAAGCATTTAGAACGAAATCTAATGTCAGAAAATGGCACTTTACTCTTGACATTTTTCGGTTTTTTCAATTTTCTGGAAAATCCTATCATTAGATTTTTTTTAAAATACGATATTCTTGCTTAACTAACGTTTTTACATAGGGATTAAGCATTTAGAACGAAATCTAATGTAGGAAAATGGTACTTTACTCTTGACCGGTACGTTGGGACTTTGAAAATATTCGGGCGTTCCAATCGCTCGTCTGTTGCATCATAGCGCGTCTCGGCGCAATCGACCGATTCGCTCGACCCATTATTTTCGATTTACGGCTAAAATAAATTTTTCTCATTTTATTCAATAACATATTCTTGCTTAGATAACTTTTTTACATAGGGATTAAGCATTTAGAACGATATAATGTTTAAAATAAGGGCACTTTACTCTTGACATTTTACGGTTTTTTCAATTTTCTGAAAAATCCTATCATTAGATTTTTTTAAAAATACGATAATCTTGCATAACTAACGTTTCTACATAGGGATTAAGCATTTAGAACGAAATCTAATGTCAGAAAAGGGCACTTTACTCTTGACATTTTTCGGTTTTTTCAATTTTCTGGAAAATCCTATCATTAGATTTTTTTAAAAATACGATATTCTTGCTTAACTAACGTTTTTACATAGGGATTAAGCATTTAGAACGAAATCTAATGTAGGAAAATGGTACTTTACTCTTGATCGGTACGTTGGGACTTTGAAAATATTCGGGCGTTCCAATCGCTCGTCTGTTGCATCATAGCGCGTCTCGGCGCAATCGACCGATTCGCTCGACCCATTATTTTCGATTTACGGCTAAAATAAATTTTTCTCATTTTATTCAATAACATATTCTTGCTTAGATAACTTTTTTACATAGGGATTAAGCATTTAGAACGATATAATGTTTAAAATAAGGGCACTTTACTCTTGACATTTTACGGTTTTTTCAATTTTCTGAAAAATCCTATCATTAGATTTTTTTAAAAATACGATAATCTTGCATAACTAACGTTTCTACATAGGGATTAAGCATTTAGAACGAAATCTAATGTCAGAAAATGGCACTTTACTCTTGACATTTTTCGGTTTTTTCAATTTTCTGGAAAATCCTATCATTAGATTTTTTTTAAAATACGATATTCTTGCTTAACTAACGTTTTTACATAGGGATTAAGCATTTAGAACGAAATCTAATGTAGGAAAATGGTACTTTACTCTTGACCGGTACGTTGGGACTTTGAAAATATTCGGGCGTTCCAATCGCTCGTCTGTTGCATCATAGCGCGTCTCGGCGCAATCGACCGATTCGCTCGACCCATTATTTTCGATTTACGGCTAAAATAAATTTTTCTCATTTTATTCAATAACATATTCTTGCTTAGATAACTTTTTTACATAGGGATTAAGCATTTAGAACGATATAATGTTTAAAATAAGGGCACTTTACTCTTGACATTTTACGGTTTTTTCAATTTTCTGAAAAATCCTATCATTAGATTTTTTTAAAAATACGATAATCTTGCTTAACTAACGTTTCTACATAGGGATTAAGCATTTAGAACGAAATCTAATGTCAGAAAATGGCACTTTACTCTTGACATTTTTCGGTTTTTTCAATTTTCTGGAAAATCCTATCATTAGATTTTTTTTAAAATACGATATTCTTGCTTAACTAACGTTTTTACATAGGGATTAAGCATTTAGAACGAAATCTAATGTAGGAAAATGGTACTTTACTCTTGACCGGTACGTTGGGACTTTGAAAATATTCGGGCGTTCCAATCGCTCGTCTGTTGCATCATAGCGCGTCTCGGCGCAATCGACCGATTCGCTCGACCCATTATTTTCGATTTACGGCTAAAATAAATTTTTCTCATTTTATTCAATAACATATTCTTGCTTAGATAACTTTTTTACATAGGGATTAAGCATTTAGAACGATATAATGTTTAAAATAAGGGCACTTTACTCTTGACATTTTACGGTTTTTTCAATTTTCTGAAAAATCCTATCATTAGATTTTTTTAAAAATACGATAATCTTGCATAACTAACGTTTCTACATAGGGATTAAGCATTTAGAACGAAATCTAATGTCAGAAAATGGCACTTTACTCTTGACATTTTTCGGTTTTTTCAATTTTCTGGAAAATCCTATCATTAGATTTTTTTAAAAATACGATATTCTTGCTTAACTAACGTTTTTACATAGGGATTAAGCATTTAGAACGAAATCTAATGTAGGAAAATGGTACTTTACTCTTGATCGGTACGTTGGGACTTTGAAAATATTCGGGCGTTCCAATCGCTCGTCTGTTGCATCATAGCGCGTCTCGGCGCAATCGACCGATTCGCTCGACCCATTATTTTCGATTTACGGCTAAAATAAATTTTTCTCATTTTATTCAATAACATATTCTTGCTTAGATAACTTTTTTACATAGGGATTAAGCATTTAGAACGATATAATGTTTAAAATAAGGGCACTTTACTCTTGACATTTTACGGTTTTTTCAATTTTCTGAAAAATCCTACCATTAGATTTTTTTAAAAATACGATATTCTTGCTTAACTAACGTTTCTACATAGGGATTAAGCATTTAGAACGAAATCTAATGTCAGAAAATGGCACTTTACTCTTGACATTTTTCGGTTTTTTCAATTTTCTGGAAAATCCTATCATTAGATTTTTTTAAAAATACGATATTCTTGCTTAACTAACGTTTTTACATAGGGATTAAGCATTTAGAACGAAATCTAATGTAGGAAAATGGTACTTTACTCTTGATCGGTACGTTGGGACTTAGAAAATATTCGGCCGTACGCGGCGCGTCTCGGCGCTTCGAACAGCTCCGGTGTCCCCATTATTTTCGATTTACGGCTAAAATAAATTTTTCTAATTTTTTTCAATAACATATTCTTGCTTAAATAACTTTTTTACATAGGGATTAAGCATTTAGAACGATACATTGTTTAAAATAATGGCACTTTACTCTTGACATTTTACGGTTTTTTCAATTTTCTGAAAAATCCTATCATTAGATTTTTTTAAAAATACGATATTCTTGCTTAACTAACGTTTCTACATAGGGATTAAGCATTTAGAACGAAATCTAATGTCAGAAAATGGCACTTTACTCTTGACATTTTTCGGTTTTTTCAATTTTCTGGAAAATCCTATCATTAGATTTTTTTTAAAATACGATATTCTTGCTTAACTAACGTTTTTACATAGGGATTAAGCATTTAGAACGAAATCTAATGTAGGAAAATGGTACTTTACTCTTGACCGGTACGTTGGGACTTTGAAAATATTCGGGCGTTCCAATCGCTCGTCTGTTGCATCATAGCGCGTCTCGGCGCAATCGACCGATTCGCTCGACCCATTATTTTCGATTTACGGCTAAAATAAATTTTTCTCATTTTATTCAATAACATATTCTTGCTTAGATAACTTTTTTACATAGGGATTAAGCATTTAGAACGATATAATGTTTAAAATAAGGGCACTTTACTCTTGACATTTTACGGTTTTTTCAATTTTCTGAAAAATCCTATCATTAGATTTTTTTAAAAATACGATAATCTTGCATAACTAACGTTTCTACATAGGGATTAAGCATTTAGAACGAAATCTAATGTCAGAAAATGGCACTTTACTCTTGACATTTTTCGGTTTTTTCAATTTTCTGGAAAATCCTATCATTAGATTTTTTTAAAAATACGATATTCTTGCTTAACTAACGTTTTTACATAGGGATTAAGCATTTAGAACGAAATCTAATGTAGGAAAATGGTACTTTACTCTTGATCGGTACGTTGGGACTTTGAAAATATTCGGGCGTTCCAATCGCTCGTCTGTTGCATCATAGCGCGTCTCGGCGCAATCGACCGATTCGCTCGACCCATTATTTTCGATTTACGGCTAAAATAAATTTTTCTCATTTTATTCAATAACATATTCTTGCTTAGATAACTTTTTTACATAGGGATTAAGCATTTAGAACGATATAATGTTTAAAATAAGGGCACTTTACTCTTGACATTTTACGGTTTTTTCAATTTTCTGAAAAATCCTACCATTAGATTTTTTTAAAAATACGATATTCTTGCTTAACTAACGTTTCTACATAGGGATTAAGCATTTAGAACGAAATCTAATGTCAGAAAATGGCACTTTACTCTTGACATTTTTCGGTTTTTTCAATTTTCTGGAAAATCCTATCATTAGATTTTTTTAAAAATACGATATTCTTGCTTAACTAACGTTTTTACATAGGGATTAAGCATTTAGAACGAAATCTAATGTAGGAAAATGGTACTTTACTCTTGATCGGTACGTTGGGACTTAGAAAATATTCGGCCGTACGCGGCGCGTCTCGGCGCTTCGAACAGCTCCGGTGTCCCCATTATTTTCGATTTACGGCTAAAATAAATTTTTCTAATTTTTTTCAATAACATATTCTTGCTTAAATAACTTTTTTACATAGGGATTAAGCATTTAGAACGATACATTGTTTAAAATAATGGCACTTTACTCTTGACATTTTACGGTTTTTTCAATTTTCTGAAAAATCCTATCATTAGATTTTTTTAAAAATACGATATTCTTGCTTAACTAACGTTTCTACATAGGGATTAAGCATTTAGAACGAAATCTAATGTCAGAAAATGGCACTTTACTCTTGACATTTTTCGGTTTTTTCAATTTTCTGGAAAATCCTATCATTAGATTTTTTTAAAAATACGATATTCTTGCTTAACTAACGTTTTTACATAGGGATTAAGCATTTAGAACGAAATCTAATGTAGGAAAATGGTACTTTACTCTTGATCGGTACGTTGGGACTTAGAAAATATTCGGCCGTACGCGGCGCGTCTCGGCGCTTCGAACAGCTCCGGTGTCCCCATTATTTTCGATTTACGGCTAAAATAAATTTTTCTAATTTTTTTCAATAACATATTCTTGCTTAAATAACTTTTTTACATAGGGATTAAGCATTTAGAACGATACATTGTTTAAAATAATGGCACTTTACTCTTGACATTTTACGGTTTTTTCAATTTTCTGAAAAATCCTATCATTAGATTTTTTTAAAAATACGATATTCTTGCTTAACTAACGTTTCTACATAGGGATTAAGCATTTAGAACGAAATCTAATGTCAGAAAATGGCACTTTACTCTTGACATTTTTCGGTTTTTTCAATTTTCTGGAAAATCCTATCATTAGATTTTTTTTAAAATACGATATTCTTGCTTAACTAACGTTTTTACATAGGGATTAAGCATTTAGAACGAAATCTAATGTAGGAAAATGGTACTTTACTCTTGACCGGTACGTTGGGACTTTGAAAATATTCGGGCGTTCCAATCGCTCGTCTGTTGCATCATAGCGCGTCTCGGCGCAATCGACCGATTCGCTCGACCCATTATTTTCGATTTACGGCTAAAATAAATTTTTCTCATTTTATTCAATAACATATTCTTGCTTAGATAACTTTTTTACATAGGGATTAAGCATTTAGAACGATATAATGTTTAAAATAAGGGCACTTTACTCTTGACATTTTACGGTTTTTTCAATTTTCTGAAAAATCCTATCATTAGATTTTTTTAAAAATACGATAATCTTGCATAACTAACGTTTCTACATAGGGATTAAGCATTTAGAACGAAATCTAATGTCAGAAAATGGCACTTTACTCTTGACATTTTTCGGTTTTTTCAATTTTCTGGAAAATCCTATCATTAGATTTTTTTAAAAATACGATATTCTTGCTTAACTAACGTTTTTACATAGGGATTAAGCATTTAGAACGAAATCTAATGTAGGAAAATGGTACTTTACTCTTGATCGGTACGTTGGGACTTTGAAAATATTCGGGCGTTCCAATCGCTCGTCTGTTGCATCATAGCGCGTCTCGGCGCAATCGACCGATTCGCTCGACCCATTATTTTCGATTTACGGCTAAAATAAATTTTTCTCATTTTATTCAATAACATATTCTTGCTTAGATAACTTTTTTACATAGGGATTAAGCATTTAGAACGATATAATGTTTAAAATAAGGGCACTTTACTCTTGACATTTTACGGTTTTTTCAATTTTCTGAAAAATCCTACCATTAGATTTTTTTAAAAATACGATATTCTTGCTTAACTAACGTTTCTACATAGGGATTAAGCATTTAGAACGAAATCTAATGTCAGAAAATGGCACTTTACTCTTGACATTTTTCGGTTTTTTCAATTTTCTGGAAAATCCTATCATTAGATTTTTTTAAAAATACGATATTCTTGCTTAACTAACGTTTTTACATAGGGATTAAGCATTTAGAACGAAATCTAATGTAGGAAAATGGTACTTTACTCTTGATCGGTACGTTGGGACTTAGAAAATATTCGGCCGTACGCGGCGCGTCTCGGCGCTTCGAACAGCTCCGGTGTCCCCATTATTTTCGATTTACGGCTAAAATAAATTTTTCTAATTTTTTTCAATAACATATTCTTGCTTAAATAACTTTTTTACATAGGGATTAAGCATTTAGAACGATACATTGTTTAAAATAATGGCACTTTACTCTTGACATTTTACGGTTTTTTCAATTTTCTGAAAAATCCTATCATTAGATTTTTTTAAAAATACGATATTCTTGCTTAACTAACGTTTCTACATAGGGATTAAGCATTTAGAACGAAATCTAATGTCAGAAAATGGCACTTTACTCTTGACATTTTTCGGTTTTTTCAATTTTCTGGAAAATCCTATCATTAGATTTTTTTAAAAATACGATATTCTTGCTTAACTAACGTTTTTACATAGGGATTAAGCATTTAGAACGAAATCTAATGTAGGAAAATGGTACTTTACTCTTGATCGGTACGTTGGGACTTAGAAAATATTCGGCCGTACGCGGCGCGTCTCGGCGCTTCGAACAGCTCCGGTGTCCCCATTATTTTCGATTTACGGCTAAAATAAATTTTTCTAATTTTTTTCAATAACATATTCTTGCTTAAATAACTTTTTTACATAGGGATTAAGCATTTAGAACGATACATTGTTTAAAATAATGGCACTTTACTCTTGACATTTTACGGTTTTTTCAATTTTCTGAAAAATCCTATCATTAGATTTTTTTAAAAATACGATATTCTTGCTTAACTAACGTTTCTACATAGGGATTAAGCATTTAGAACGAAATCTAATGTCAGAAAATGGCACTTTACTCTTGACATTTTTCGGTTTTTTCAATTTTCTGGAAAATCCTATCATTAGATTTTTTTAAAAATACGATATTCTTGCTTAACTAACGTTTTTACATAGGGATTAAGCATT
>NW_027476319.1:287500-290000 GCF_051020955.1 Megalopta genalis | reverse complement strand
CAAACTAACGAACCAACAAACTAACAAACTAACAAACTAACAAACTAACAAACTAACAAACTAACAAACTAACAAACTAACAAACTAACAAACTAACAAACTAACAAACAAACTTACAAACAATCAAACAAACTAACAAACTAACAAACAAACTAACAAACAAACTAACAAACAAACTAACAAACAAACTAACAAACTAACAAACTAACAAACTAACAAACTAACACACTAACAAACTAACAAAGTAACAAACTAACGAACTCACGAACTAACAAACTAACAAACTAACAAACTAACAAACTAACAAACTAACAAACTAACAAACTAACAAACTAACTAATAAACTAACAAACAAACAAACTAACTAACAAACAAACAAACTAACAAACAAATTAACTAACAAACTAAGAAACTATCCAACAAACAAACAAACTAACCAACAAACCAATCAAACAAACAAATTAACTAACAAACTATCAAACTAACAAAGTAACCAATCAAACAAACAAACTAACAAATAAACAAACTAACAAACTAACAAACTAACAAACTAACAAACTAACAAACTAACAAACTAACAAACTAACAAACTAACAAACTAACAAACTAACAAACTAACAAACTAACAAACTAACAAACTAACAAACTAACAAACTAACAAACTAACAAACTAACAAACTAACAAACTAACAAACTAACAAACTAACAAACTAACAAACTAACAAACTAACAAACTAACAAACTAACAAACTAACAAACTAACAAACTAACAAACTAACAAACTAACAAACTAACAAACTAACAAGCTAACAAACTAACAAGCTAACAAACTAACAAACTAACAAACTAACAAACTAACAAACTAACAAACTAACAAACTAACAAACTGACAAACTAACTAATAAACTAACAAACAAACTAACTAACTAACAAACAAACAAACTAACAAACAAGCAAACAAAGAAACCAATCAATCAAACAAACTAACAAAATAACAAACTAACAAACAAACAAACAAACAAACAAACAAACAAACTAACAAACTAACTAACTAACTAACTAACAAACAAACGAACAAACTAACAAACAAACAAACAGACAATCAAACAAACAAACTAACAAACTAACTAACTAACTAACAAACTAACAAACGAACAAACAAACGAACAAACAAACGAACAAACAAACAAACAAACCAATCAAACAAACAAACAAACAAACCAATCAATCAAACAAACAAACAAACAAACCAATCAAACAAACGAACAAACAAACAAACCAATCAAACAAACAAACAAACCAATCAAACAAACATACTAAATAACAAAATAAAAAAAAACAAACAAACCAATCGAACAACCAACGAAACATACAGACAAACAAACAAACGAACGAACAATCAAACAAACTAACAAACTAACAAACAAACAAACAAACAAACAAACAAACAAACAAACAAACAAACAAACCAATCAAACAAACAAACAAACAAACCAAACAAACTAACAAACTAACAAACTAACAAACCAAACAAACTAACAAACTAACTAACTAACAAACTAACAAACGAACAAATAAACTAACAAACTAACAAACTAACAACCGAACAAACGAACGAACAAACAAACAAACAAACAAACAAACTAACTAACCAACAAACAAAAAAGCAATCAAACAAACAAACAAATTAACTAACAAACTAGAAAACAAACAAACAATCCAATCAAACAAACAAACTAACAAACAAACAAACAAAAAAACCAAAAATCAAACAAACAAACTAACTAACAAACTAACAAACAAATTAACTAACAAACTAAGAAACTATCCAACAAACAAACAAACTAACCAACAAACCAATCAAACAAACAAATTAACTAACAAACTATCAAACTAACAAAATAACCAATCAAACAAACAAACTAACAAATAAACAAACTAACAAACAAACCAATCAAACAATCAAACAAACTAACAAACTAACAAACTAACAAACAAACTAACAAACAAACTAACAAACAAACTAACAAACAAACTAACAAACTAACAAACTAACAAACTAACAAACTAACAAACTAACAAACTAACAAACTAACAAACTAACAAACTAACAAACTAACAAACTAACAAACTAACAAACTAACAAACTAACAAACTAACAAACTAACAAACTAACAAACTAACAAACTAACAAACTAACAAACTAACAAACTAACTAACAAACTAACAAACAAATTAACTAACAAACTAAGAAACTATCCAACAAACAAACAAACTAACCAACAAACCAATCAAACAAACAAATTAACTAACAAACTATCAAACTAACAAAATAACCAATCAAACAAACAAACTAACAAATAAACAAACTAACAAACAAACCAAACAAACAATCAAACAAACTAACAAACTAACAAACAAACTAACAAACAAACTAACAAACAAACTAACAAACAAACTAACAAACTAACAAACTAACAAACTAACAAACTAACAAACT